>NC_057804.1:621545988-621608499 GCF_018294505.1 Triticum aestivum
TTCAAATCTGAAAACTCTTTTTTTGTTTCCTTTGTTGCTTTATTTATTTTATTTTGATTATACTTACAACCAAATACTTATTGTTGCTATTTTTATTTTTATTCAGTTTTTTGTTCTGTTTTCTGCATTATTTATTTTTTGTTGTTTTTTGCTTTATTTTTTAATTCTTTTTGCTTTTAGTTTTAGAAAAATTATAAACTTTCTGTTAGTGCCATTAGTTTTCAAATTTGGAAACTCTTTTTTTGTTTTCTTTGTTGCTTTATTTATAAACCGGTGTGAGCGCCCTTCGGTTGGCGAGGTTTTAAAATTCATAGTTTTCAAATGAACTCTGAAAAAGTTGGCATAGAATGTGCATGTACAAAACGGACAATGGTATCATACTCGTCTGTTATAAAGTTGGCATGTTATCATCATAATAGTTGCGGGAGAAAGTCTTCACTTTTTCTTCGCTTGTGTCGTTTGCTTATTGGGCCGTAACCATGGATAATCTTCATCGTTTATCAGGATGCTTGGGTCAGCCTTGACTTTGAAGGGGGGAATTTCATGAAACTTTTCATACTCTTCAGACATGTCTGTCTTGCCCTCCACTCCCAGGATGTCCCTTTTTCCTGAAAGAACTATGTGGCACTTTGGCTCATTGTATGATGTATTCGCTTCCTTATCTTTTCTTTTCCTCGGTCTGGTAGACATGTCCTTCACATAGATAACCTGTGCCACATCATTGGCTAGGACGAACGGTTCGTCAGTGTACCCAAGATTTTTCAGATCCACTGTTGTCATTCCGTACTGTGGGTCTACCTGTACCCCGCCTCCTGACAGATTGACCCACTTGCACTTAAACAAAGGGACCTTAAAATCTACTCCGTAGTCAAGTTCCCATGTGTCTACTATGTAACCATAATATGTGTCATTTCCATTGTCGGTTGCTGCATCAAAGCGGACACCGCTGTTTTGGTTGGTGCTCTTTTCATCTTGGTCAATCGTGTAAAATGTATTCCCATTTATCTCGTATCCTTTCCAAATCATTACAGTCGAAGATGGTCCCCTGGACAACAAGTACAGCTCATCACAAACAGTGATGTCACCTCTGAGACGTGTTTCCATCCAACTGCTGAAAGTCCTGATGTGTTCACATGTAATCCAGTCGTCGCACTGCTCCGGGTGTTTGGAGCGTAGACTGTTCTTGTGTTCATCGACATACGGGGTCACCAAGGTAGAGTTCTGTAGAACTGCGCAGTGTGCTTGAGACCAAGAATATCCGTCCCTGCATATTATTGAGTCCCTTCCAAGCGTGCCTTTTCCAGTCAGTCTCCCCTCATACCGCAATTTAGGGAGACCTATCTTCTTAAGGCCAGGAATGAAGTCAACACAAAACCCGATGACATCCTCTGTTTGATGGCCCATGGAGATGCTTCCTTCTGGCCTAGCGCGGTTACGAACATATTTCTTTAGGACTCCCATGAACCTCTCAAAGGGGTACATATTGTGTAGAAATACGGGCCCCAGAATGACAATCTCGTCGACTAGATGAACTAGGACATGCGTCATGATATTGAAGAAGGATGGTGGGAACACCAGCTCGAAACTGACAAGACATTGCTCCACATCACTCCTTAGCGTTGGTACGATTTCTGGATCGATCACCTTTTGAGATATTGCATTGAGGAATGCACATAGCTTCACAATGGGTAGTCAGACGTTTTCCGGTAGAAGCCCCCTCAATGCAACCGGAAGCAGTTGCGTCATAATCACGTGGCAGTCATGAGACTTTAGGTTCTGGAACTTTTTCTCTGGCATATTTATTATTCCCTTTATATTCGATGAGAAGCCAGTCGGGACCTTCATACTGAGCAGCCATTGAAAGAATATTTCTTTCTCTTCTTTCGTAAGAGCGTAGCTGGCAGGACCTTCATACTGCTTCGGAGGCATGCCCTCTTTTTCGTGCAAGCGTTGCAGGTCCTCTCGTGCCTCAGGTGTATCTTTTGTCTTCCCATACATGCCCAAGAAGCCTAGCAGGTTCACGCAAAGGTTCTTCGTCACGTGCATCACGTCGATCGAAGAGCGGACCTCTAGGTATTTCCAGTAGGGTAGGTCCCAAAATATAGATTTCTTCTTCCACATGGGTGCGTGATTCTCAGCGTCATTCGGAAGAGCTAGTCCGCCGGGACCCTTTCCAAAGATTACGTGTAAATCATTGACCATAGCAAGTACGTGATCACCGGTACACATGGCGGGCTTCTTCCGGTGATCTGCCTCGCCTTTGAAATGCTTGCCTTTCTTTCGACATTGATGGTTGGTCGGAAGAAATCGACGATGGCCCAGGTACACATTCTTCCTGCAGCTTGCCAGGTATATACTATCGGTGTCAAGTAAACAGTGCGTGCATGCGTGGTATCCCTTGTTTGTCTGGCCTGAAAGGTTACTGAGAGCGGGCCAATCGTTGATGGTCACGAACAGCAACGCCTTTAGGTTAAATTCCTCCTGTTTGTGCTCATCCCACGTACGTACACCGTTTCCATTCCACAGCTGTAAAAGTTCTTCAACTAATGGCCTTAGGTACACATCAATGTCGTTGCCGGGTTGCTTAGGGCCTTGGATGAGAACTGGCATCATAATGAACTTCCGCTTCATGCACATCCAAGGAGGAAGGTTATACATACATAGAGTCACGGGCCAGGTGCTGTGATTGCTGCTCTGCTCCCCGAAAGGATTAATGCCATCCGCGCTTAAAGCAAACCATACGTTCCTTGGGTCCTTTGCAAACTCATCCCAGTACTTTCTCTCAATTTTTCTCCACTGCGACCCGTCAGCGGGTGCTCTCAACTTCCCGTCTTTCTTACGGTCCTCACTGTGCCATCGCATCAACTTGGCATGCTCTCCGTTTCTGAACAGACGTTTCAACCGTGGTATTATAGGAGCATACCACATCACCTTCGCAGGAACCCTCTTCCTGGGAGGCTCACCGTCAACATCACCAGGGTCATCTCGTCTGATCTTATACCGCAATGCACCGCATACCGGGCATGCGTTCAGATCCTTGTAGGCACCGTGGTAGAGGATGCAGTCATTAGGGCATGCATGTATCTTCTCAACCTCCAATCCTAGAGGGCATACGACCTTCTTTGCTGCGTATGTACTGTCGGGCAATTCGTTATCCTTTGGAAGCTTCTTCTTCATTATTTTTAGTAGCTTCTCAAATCCTTTATCAGGCACAGCATTCTCTGCCTTCCACTGCAGCAATTAGAGTACGGTACCGAGCTTTGTGTTGCCATCTTCGCAATTGGGGTACAACCCCTTTTTGTGATCCTCTAACATGCGATCGAACTTCAGCTTCTCCTTTTGACTTTCGCATTGTGTCCTTGCATCGACAATGACCCGGCGGAGATCATGATCATCGGGCACATCGTCTGGTTCCTCTTGATCTTCAGCAGCTTCGCCCGTTGCAGCACCATCATGCACATCGTCTGGTGCATCTTGATGTTCAGTAGCATCACCGTATTCAGGGGGCACATAGTTGTCATCGTACTCTTCTTCCTCGCCGTCTTCCATCATAACCCCTATTTCTCCGTGCCTCGTCCAAACATTATAGTGTGGCATGAAACCCTTGTAAAGCAGGTGGGTGTGAAGGATTTTCCGGTCAGAGTAAGACTTCGTATTCCCACATATAGGGCATGGACAACACATAAAACCATTCTGCTTGTTTGCCTCAGCCACTTCAAGAAAATCATGCACGCCCTTAATGTACTCGGAGGTGTGTCTGTCACCGTACATCCATTGCCGGTTCATCTGCGTGCATTATATATAATTAAGTGTGTCAAAAATCATTACAGAACATCATGAATAGATAATTAAGTGACCAAATTAATAGAAGTTCATCATCACATAAAAACCAAAGTAGATACATAGTTCTCATCTAACAACATAAAGCTCTGCATAGCATCTAAATTAATTAAACCATACATTGAAACTATGTAAAACATTTCAATGCGAAAACAAATGCGATCATAATCGCAACCAAGGTAACAACTGATCCAACGGCATAATGATACCAAGCCTCGGTATGAATGGCATATTTTCTAATCTTTCTCATCTTCAAGCGCATTGCATCCATCTTGATCTTGTGATCATCGATGACATCCGCAACATGCAACTCCAATATCATCTTCTCCTCCTTAAGTTTTTTTATTTTTTCCTTCAAGAAATTGTTTTCTTCTTCAACTAAATTTAACCTCTCGACAATAGGGTCGGTTGGAATTTCCGGTTCAACAACCTCCTAGATAAATAAAATCTATGTCAGGTTGGTCGGCATAATTTTCATAAACAATAAATGAACCAATAGTTATGAAAAGATAATATATACCACATCCGAATCATAGACAGGACGAGGGCCGACGGGGGCGGATACCAAAACCATCGGTGCACTATATAAGATGCAATAATAAAAGTACGAAAATAATACAAGTATCTATCTAAACAAACAAGTAATAATATTTTTCCTTTCAGAAAGAAGATAAGAACAAGAGGCTCACCACGGTGGTGCCGGCGATGAGATCGGCGCGGGTGATAGACGGCGGTGAAGACGGGGACGCGGCGTGACGGACCGCTAAACCTAGATAAATATTGAGGAAAATGGAGCTTGGCGGTCGAGCTTGGAGAGGAGAAACCTTAAGTAGTGTGGCTCGGGCATTCCATCGAACACCTTGTGTGCATAGGAGGTGAGCTAGAGCACCACCAAGCCCTCTCCCCCTCGGCCAGAAAAAACAGAGCAGTGTGCTCTGCTCTTGCGCGAGGGTCTATATATAGGCACCACTATTGGTCCCGGTTGGTGGCATGAACTGGGACTAAAGGTAACCCTTTTGGTCCCGGTTCATGCCACCAACCGGGACCAATAGTGGTGGGCCAGGAGCCAGGACCATTGGTCGCGGTTCGTCCCACCAACCGGGACCAAAAGGTCCGGACGAACCGGGACCAATGGCCCACGTGGCCCGGCCGGCCCCCTGGGCTCACGAACCGGGGCAAATAGCTCCATTGGTCCCGGTTCTGGATTGAACCGGGACTAATGGGCTAAACTGGCCTGGACGAAAGCCCTGTTTTCTACTAGTGGAGAGAGCAAAGTGGAAACATCACTTCCCACTGGGCCGACACAAGGACGCGATCCAAGACACTCCGAATGGGGTCCACCTACTTATTCGTCCATGTGAACCTAGCCCCTATGCGGCCTATCTCACGGAGCGCCAGGTCCGCAATGCAATCGTTAAATAGACGCATGCGGACCCGGTCAACATTAGGCGAGATTTTATCAGAAGCCCACCTAATGAGGTTGAAGTCTCCGGCCACCATCACCGGAGTGGTGCACCTCTCCACCTTAAGCTTAAGCTAAAAAAGGAAGGCGGCGGAGTGTCCATGGTCTGCAGGGCCATAGACAAAAATCACCTCCCAACTAAGGTGGACTCGTCGGTCGGTGACAGACATGCTCAGGAAGAATTCCCCTGAGTCCATATCCTCAACCGAGAAGACATCCTCCCTAACCCCGAGCAAAATGCCACCAGATTGGCCCATAGCAGGCAGCCACTGCCAGGCAAACTGGTGGCGAGAGAGCCCCTGGAGCTCAAGCATACTGAAGTCCTGGCGTATCGTCTCCTGAAGACCCACGATGTCAATCTCCTCTTGCCGCAAATACTCGATGAGCTGCCTCCGCCTGCTAGTGAGACCGAAGCCCCTAATGTTCCAACATAGGTGCTTCATTTAAAAACCTTAGATGAATTCCTAGGCACCTCGAGCTGAGCCGAGCTAGCCCGTCCGTCAATCGCGGGACGGGGGGAAGCCTTCACCGGCCGGCCCCGCCGCCCCCGCATAGGAGGAGCGACGGAGGCCTCCGGACCGAGGGAGGCGGACCTGGAACTAGACCCACACACCTCTAGTTGGTGTTCAATGGGATTGAGACGCGTGGGGGGACATCCATGCAGCGTCCGCACCGAGGAGGGAGCTGCCAGGGGCGTCGCCAACACGGTCTCCAACTGGGGCACAACACCATCCCTGGTCTCTCTATGACTAGGGTCAGTGTGCGCCGGGGTGCTAGACTCGGCCCGTGTAGCATAAGCGCGGGCTTCAGCTAACGGCCCGTCAAGCCTCTCCTTGTCGCAGATAGTAGAGATCTGCCCAAGGATGGCCCACTTCTCACCGCGGAACACAATGCCACTATCTAAAGCTACCTCGGCCAAGTGGCCCAACGGAGCGGAACCAAGCACGGAAAAACGAGAACCAGAACAAGATGGATCAGGGGGAGCGCGGAAGGGGGGTGTACCTGAGGACAAGTCACGAGCAGCAGCCTGCATGGGATCCGTCACGGCGTGGGGTATCACGTACTTCTTTGGCGGCATGGCGGGCAGCTTGGAAAGGAGGAGGCGGAGTTTGGCGGGAGGAATGGAGAATGAGAGGGAAGCCGGGGGGGAGCGGGAGGAAATAGCGGGAGCCCGTGCCCCTTTTCGCTTCTCACCGACAGAGCTGCCCACGCCCCTTTTCGCTTCTGCCAGCGCCCCCAAGCGACACCCGGGTGCTTGGGTTCAGGGTGGGATCGTCGGCTCTGGATTTGCCCCAAACTGGCGCTAAACGAGGTCCTGGGGGCGCAACTGGGCCGATTTTCGGCTACCGGCGCTAAAAAATCGCGTGGGGGTTGTTGGGGGTGCGGGTGGAGATTCTCTAATCCTCGATCACAGCTTAAAGAAAAAACTAATCCTTGATCACCTTGATGAGCTTTGGGATCGATCGTGACGGGGGATGGTTCATACATGGAGTCAAACAAAGACAAGGCGCACGCACTAGACTAGAATTGCTTGTCGATTGATCTGTCCAACACGCATGCATTATTGTATTCGTGTTGTCTCCGTGCACTTCTCGAAATAGGCTTTCGCCCATCTTTATAGATAGAGCATAAGTCCATACAACCACGTCCCAAGCAAGGCCAAAAATAGAAAAATGCTGGGGCCATAGCACAAAGACGCCCAAAATAATTTAGAAGAAGCAGAAAAAGCTACCGGGGGCAAGCTACGAATCTGTCGAGCGATCAGCGAGTTGACGCGCGGAAGACACTAGGGCGTCAAGAAGGAGCTGAAGATGGTCACGACCCCTCGGCCTAGCGAGCGGATGCCAGTGCTGTAGGAAGGCAAGAAATTTGAAGAACGAGTCAGAAGCACGTGTCCGGAACACCGTTGAATCACCATCTTATTGCGAGTAGTCCAAAGGGTCCACATCATAGCCACGAAGATGAGCCAAAACAGTAGACGCTTATGGCCAACCTGAGTGGCCCTAACCTGCAGAAATTGTGCAAGGTCAAGGGACTCCCACTCCGGTTCTAAAGCCTCACGAACAAAGCACCAAAGATCCTGCGCTGCGATGCACGAGAACAAAATGTGTGTTCCCGTTTCCGGGACATGGCACAAAGGGTACATGCCATCGCCCGGACCCTGGCGTTTCAGCACCTCGGTTCCCGAAGGAAGACGACCTCGGAGAAGATGCCAAATGAAAATCTTAATCTTCAAGGGCATCGGCGCCTTCCACAATGGGGATAGCCACTGTAGAACCGGCACACGACATAGGGCCTGATAGGCCGAACTAACGGAGAAGTCAGCTGAAGGAGAGAGACTCCAGGAAACAGAGTCAGGGGCCTGGGACAGAGGAAGAGGGACTACTTCCCTCATCTTACTCCATTCCTGAACCTCATCGGATCCGAATGATCAGCGGAACGCAATGTTCCACCCCTCATCCAAGGCAGCCGATGAAACAAGGATGGTCGAGTCGTCACAAATCCCAAAGAGCCTCAGAAACCGCAGGCGAAGAGGCTCATCCTCAAACCAAGGGTCCAACCAAAACTGGGTCCCAGACCCATTGCCAACCGAGAAATGCAAACCCAGCCTGATCTCTTCTTTAATGGCCTGAATAGACTTCCAGAACTGGGACCCGACCGAGAGAGAGCAAGACAAGAGGGGTTAACCCTGCAAGTACTTGGCCTCCAACAACTGTAGCCAGATACCCCCATCTCCCCTCAAGATCCGCCAAACCCACCGTAGCATCAGCGCAACGTTCATCCGGCGAGATGCAGGGATGACCAGGCCACCGCAGTTCTTCGGCAGGCAGATGTCAGCCCACTTCACCATATGGTACTTGGGCCGACCATCCGCTGCCTGCCAGAAGAACCTAGCCAGCTCCTTGTCAAAGGAGCTATGCACACCTTCAGGTAATATGTACATCCCCATCATATACATGGGGAGGCTGGCAAGGTTAGAGCCAATGAGGACAGTTTTGCTACCTTTAGAGGTGAACCGACTGCACCAGGTTTGCCATGCGGGACGCTACTCGTCCCACAAGCGGATCATAGTCGCTCACCAGGATCCTAGACTCAGCCAAGGGCATCCCCAAGTAAGATATGGGGAATGAAGCCAACCTACAGTTGAGGTTATCCACGATTCTTTGCTGCTCCGCCTCCGAATAGCCAAGGACCACCACCTCACTCTTATCAAAGTTAATCTTAAGTCCAGACATTTCCTCAAAGCAGAGCAAAAGGAACTTAAGATTAACATGTCTGAGTCCGAGCCTTCCACCATAATCATGGTGTGATCCACATACTGCAAGTGAGTAACCCCTCCATCCGGGATGAGGTGGCTCACAACACCCTTAAGGTGGCCGGCCAACTTGGCCTTATCTAAGATGCTCGTAAGGGCATCAATAGCGAGGTTGAAAAGCAAAGGGGAGACAGGATCCCCTTGCTTTGCCCCCTGGAGGCCGAAAAAGGGGCCCACCTCGCCATTGATGTTGATCGCCGTGCACCCCGATCTAACCAATTGCATGATCCAGGAGCACGACTTCTCATCAAATCCTCGTCGCTCCATCACCAACCTAAAAAAAGACCAGTCCAGATGGTCATACGCCTTCTGGAAATCCAGTTTGACGAAGATCCCCAAAGCCGTTTCGACGCCACCTCGTGGATAATCTCGTGAAGGGCAAGAATTACGTCATGGATTCGCCTGCCCTTCGTGAATGTGGATTGGAGAGGGTGAGCAATACACTCCGCCATCAGAGATAAATGGGTTGCACAAACCTTCGCAAAGATTCGCTCCAACACGTTGATCACCGTGACGGGGCGGAACTACCGGATATCCATCACCCCAACTACTTTGGGGATCAGGGATATGACACCATAATTAATCCTAGCCATGTCCAAAGTTCCAATATAGAACTCATGGAACATGGGCATAATGACCGAGTGAAGGACCTCCCAGAATTTCTAGAAAAAGACTACCGGGAGGCCATCCGGACCCGGGGCCGAGCAAGCTTTCATCGACGCAATTGCTCGACCCACCTAATCAGGGGAGAATGGGAGAGTAAGGTCCGCATTCTCCGCATCAGAGACCTAGTCAGCAAGCGGCCAGAAGTCAGCTTGGAGGGAGACGCCTCCACGTGGCTCAGCCGAGAAAAGCTCCTTATGAAGGGAGTAGATATGGGTGGATATGTCCTATGAGTTCTCCAAAAGAACACCCCCATCCCAGAGGGACAGGATGGCACATTTTCGCCTGTGGCCATTAGCAATCGCCTGAAAGTATGTCGTATTAGCATCCTCCTTAAGGAGCCAGTTCTACCCCCCTCGACGTTGCCAAAACAGCTCCTCACTCCTGTAAATGTCCATGAGTGAAGCCTCTAGGGCATATCTCCTGAGCCAGTCGTCAGGAGTGTCGGAGTAATGGGCCACGGGTAGGCTAACCCGGGTCCCAGGACCTTTCAAGACATCGAGGCAGGCCGCGCCCCTCAAGCCGAGTCCCAGATGGCGACTCCGAGATAAGCCGACTCCAAGCTGGCGACCTCCAAAGAGGCCGACTCCAAGCTGGCGACCTCCAAAGAGGCCGACTCTGGAGAGTCGGCCCGTGACTCCTCCCTCATCTTGAAGTACGATGTGGGGTACAGTCACGGCGTGGTCGTTCCCCCCTGCTTACGAAGGGTCGGCGTGGCTACAGTGAGCCGTATCGCTGGAAGATCTCTGGCGAGGCGCGACACTATTGCCATGCCTGCCCTGACCTCAGCCACAGTGTGCAGTACACTGTGCCCACGACGCTGGCATGTACGACCCAAAGGCTGCGGGGCCGCCTGTCAGTGGGTGGGCCGAAGGTGGCCTGGGCGCCCCGAAGACGGACTTGTGGGAGTCGGCCTTCCCGGAGTCGGCCGACTCCTCCCTAAGGCCCCACGAGCCATTAACTAGATAGGATGGGGAATGGTGACAGTGATCGCCCGATAGACGGCGGCACTGTTGCCACGACCCAATGACCAAGCCTGCGTCATCAGGAGTGCCGCTACAGTATCAAGCCTATCCGCGAGACCCGCCAGTCAGCGGGCCCCAGAAGCCGGCGGGAATGACGGCGGCCTGAGAGACAGACGGCTGGGACCCGCGCCCAGCCAGATAACTATTGTACCCCCGGGGGTAGGCCTATATAAACCCCCCGGGGCACCCATGCAAAGGGTTCGGACCTGAATAGAGATAGACCAGATAGCGTAGGGAGGAGAGAGCTAGCCTTGCCCTCTCCTGCCTCCCGAAACAGCTCCAGGAGCACCATTGTAGTCACCTTGCTTTAGTGATCATGCGGAGACCCCACAGAGCAGCAGTAGGGGTGTTATCTCCTAGGAGAGCCCTGAAGCTGGGTAAGTTCCGCCGGCGTGCATGTCTTCGCCTCATCCCGCTTCCAGGCACCAGCGACGTTCTACTCGCTCCCACCATGATAAGCCATCCTTTGGCATATGTCGTATCCAACCCCCAACATTTGGCGCCCACCGTGGGGCCAGGTGCACCGTCGTCCGGAGATCTGCTCTGGACGGGAACCCTGTTCCTCCCCAGCGAGCACAGCCAGCCCGGCACGCCGGATGGCGTCTTTGCCGATGCGCTGCCCGGCGCAGAGATCGCCTGTGCGGCCAGCTGCCTCGCCGATCTTATCGGTGAGGTTCGCCTCTCCGATGAGCCTGCGTCCAACGCAGGCACGAGTGGCCCCGAGAGCCCCCTCCAGGGCCTCCTCGACCAACTCCACGTTGCCGGCGAGCTTGCCGTGGACATGGAGTCCATAGGATCCACCGACCCGATGCTGGTCGACTCCGACACCGTGTCGCTCGACGCGTTCCCCACCAACGTGGTGGTCGACGACGAGCCGCTCCCTTACACGGGGTGCGGCGGAAGCACCGTCACCGAGGTTCTCCTCCTCGACCACGATGAGCACTCCGGCGAAGGAGCGCACGACCCGCTTGACGCGGCCCTGCGAGACCTTGCAGCGCCGATTCCGGAAGACGCCGACGCCGACACGCTGGAGGCGCTCCGCCTTCAGCTCATCGAGGGCGTGAAGAAGCTGGCAGGCATGAGGCGCTTGTCAGAAGCTTACCAATGCGAGATGGATCGCGCCGTAGGCGGCTCGCCGGCTCCGACTGGGCCTAGCCGCCTAGGCGCGGTACGACAGCGCGGTGCGGCAATCGCCAACCTCTTCGGGGCTGATCGCCCTGTGTACGCCACGCTCGCAGAGAATATCCGTGCCGCCCAGGCGGCGGTAGACGAGCTAGACAACTTCGAAGGCGAAGAGCGCCGCATAATGACGGAGCGAGTTCAGCAGCTCCTCGACGCGGCTGCCGCGCAGAATGGTGCCGGCTGCCGCACCGAGGCGCCGCAGCAACAAAACGACGACCCACCGCCTCGCCGAGACCAAGGTGCGACGTCTCGGACGCCGACTGGCGGGGCCCGTGGGAAGAAGGACAAGGAGCCGGCTGTCAGCCACAGTCGGACGCACATCACCATCGAGCGCGACCAAGACGGCCGCCCCAGAGCGGTGGAACGGCGGGACGACTACCAGCCTCCCCCTCCTCGCGGAGAAAGGCGAGTCTCCCCGCTGCCCGTGGAACATCCGACTCTCGGCGACCGCCTTGGCCACCGAGACGGAGTCGGAGAGAACGATGCCCGCCACCGGATCGACCGACTCCACCGATCCCTGGCGCTGGAAGAAGAAGACGAGTTGGGTCCCCCCTGCTTTGGACCCCGCATCCGAGATGAGCCCTTCCCCAAAGGATTCACGCTCCCCCGAGACACGCCCAAATATACCGGCACCGTGAAGCCGGAAGATTGGTTGATCGACTACTCCATAGCCGTCAACATAGTGAACGGCAACAAGCGTGTTGCCGTAAGATACGTCCCGCTCATGCTCCAGGGCTCGGCCTGGACGTGGTTGAACAGTCTGAAGCCTCGCAGCATCAACAGTTGGGTCGACTTCACTGAGGCTTTCGTCCGCAACTTCACGAGCACATACAAGCGACCTCCCAAGCCACGCCAACTCTCCTTGTGCGTGCAAGGCCCTGACGAGTCTACTCGCGACTACCTCACGCGCTGGGGCGAACTCCGGAACTCCTGCGAGGGCGTGCACGAGGTGCAGGCCATCGAGTACTTTACTGCCGGGTGCAGAGAAGGCACCCTCCTCAAGCACAAGCTCCTCTGCGACGAGCCAGAGACCCTCGATGAGCTGCTGATCATGGCGGACAAGTACGCCACGGCTGACTCCTCCATGAAGGCGGAGATTCGGGTTAGCACAACTGGCAAAGTCGCCCCTCAGGCTCCAAGAACTCCGGCTGGAGACACCAGTCGGCGGCAACAGCAGAACGACCAGAAGTGCAAAGCCCCGCAGCCGACTTCCCACAGTCGGCAAGTGGCAACAGCGGAGGACCAGCAGTTGGAAGGGCTGCCTCCGGCGAAGCGACAGAAGGGCGGCAAGTCCAACTGGCTGCTGGCTTTCTCCTACGAGCAGACTCTAGATGGTCCCTGCAAGTTCCACAGCGGCTCAAAGCCGTCCAACCACACCACCAGGAAATGTCACTGGCTGACCAGAATCGCCAAGGGGGACGGCCTGCCCCCTCCCCCTCCTGCTGGGCCGCCTCCTCCATAGCCGCCCCAGCATCCGGCCGTCAGGCCAGTCGGCGCGATACAAGACGAGTTCCCGGACGAGCACGGGGCCTATGTGGTGTTCACCAGTGTAGCGGATGACCGGCGCAGCAGGCGCCAACAGCAGCAAGAAGTGAATGTGGTTGCATCAAGTACTCCAGAATTCATGCATTGGTCCAAAAAGCCTATCAGTTGGAGCAGAGCTAATCACCCAGAGGTGATGCCGAGTCCAGGCTCCTACGCCTTGGTCTTAGGTGCCACACTTGCCATAGATAGGCGGGCCGCTCGCTTCTCGCGAGTACTGATAGACGGAGGCAGCAGTATCAACATCCTGTACAAGGATACAATGGAGAAATTAGGAATCAAGCGAAGACAGCTTCAGAGCAGCCGGACTGTGTTCCACGGAATCGTCCCCGGCCTTTCCTGCTCACCAATCGGCAAGATCCTGATAGATGTCCTCTTCGGAGACAAGGATCATTTCCGCCGAGAGCCAATTTGGTTTGAGGTGGTGGACCTTGAAAGCCCATATCACGCATTGCTTGGCCGACCCGCCTTGGCCAAGTTCATGGCGATCCCCCACTATGCCTACCTCAAGATGAAGATGCCGAGTTCCAAGGGAATCCTAACCATGTCCGGCAACTACAGGAAGTCGTCCGCTTGCACGGCCAAAAGCAGTCGGCTGGCCGAGTCCTTGGTGATCGCGGCTGAGAAACGGCTTCTTGATCGGATCGTGGTGATGGCCGGCAAGCAGCCCGAGTTATCGCCCGACCCCAAGGAGTCGGAAGCAGAAGGATCATTCAAGCCAGCCAAAGAAACAAAGAAGATACCGTTGGACCCGGAGCACCCGGAGAGGTACGCTGTCATGGGCACAGGCCTTGACAGCAAATAGGAAGGCGAGCTCATTGATTTCCTCCGTGAGAATCGCGACATCTTCGCATGGTCCCCCAAGGACATGCCTGGTGTCCCGACGGAATTTGCCGAGCACAAATTACACGTCTGATCTGATATGAAGCCCGTCAGGTAGCCCTTGCGCCGCCTGTCAGAAGAAAAGAGAAGAGTTGTTGGAGAAGAAATAGCCCGGCTCCTGGCAGCCGGCTTCGTCATGGAAGTGTTTTTTCCAGAGTGGCTGGCAAACCCAGTACTGGTGCTGAAGAAGAACAAGCAGTGGCAGATGTGCATTGATTACACAAGCCTCAACAAAGCTTGCGCCAAGGACCCATTTGCTCTGCCGAGAATCGATCAGGTGATAGACTCCACAGCCGGATGCGAGCTGTTGAGTTTCCTAGACGCATATTCAGGATATCACCAGATCAAGCTGAACCCGGCTGATAGACTGAAGACCGCCTTCATCACACCGTTTGGAGCCTTCTTCTACCTGACCATGACGTTCAGCTTAAGGAACGTCGGCGCCACCTTTCAGCGTTGCATGCAGAAGTGCCTCCTGAAGCAACTCGGCAGAAACGCCCATGTCTATGTGGATGATGTAGTGGTGAAGACGGAGAAGCGTGGAACCTTGCTGGAGGACCTCAAGGAAACCTTTGAGAATCTGTGCCGATTCCAGATCAAGCTCAACCCAGAGAAGTGCATTTTTTGAGTACCTGCCGGCCAGCTCCTCGGTTTCCTGGTCTCCGAACGCGGCATAGAGTGCAATCCTGTGAAGATCAAGGCCATCGAGAGGATGGACGCACCCAGGCGACTGTTAGATGTGGAGAAGTTCACCGGCTGTTTGGCATCCATCAGCCGATTCATTAGTCGGCTGGGAGAGAAGGCTCTCCCCTTGTATCAGCTCATGAAGAAGATGACCTTCTTTGAGTGGACTCCCAAGGCGGACGAGGCTTTTCTCCAACTAAAGAAGATGTTGACTACTCCCCCTGTGCTGGCGGCTCCGACTCCCAAAGAGCCCATGCTCCTATACATTGCCGCCACCAGCCGAGTAGTCAGCACAGTCATTGTAGTCGAGCGCAAGGAGGAAGGCAAGACGCTACCTGTCCAGAGATCGGTATATTACCTGAGCGAAGTACTGTCGACCTCCAAGCAGAACTACCCCCATTACCAGAAGATGTGCTACGGCGTGCATTTTGCCGCCAAGAAATTGAAGCCTTAATTCCAGGAGCATCCAATCACTGTGGTCTACACAACTCCACTGGCCGAGATCATCGGAAGCCGAGATGCTTCTGGCCGAGTGGCCAAATGGGCCATCGACCTGGCCCCCTACACCATCTACTACGAGCCCCGCACCGCCATCAAGTTGCAAGCGCTGGCCGACTTCCTCGTCGACTGGGCCGAGACCCAGTATCTACCGCCAGCGCCCGACTCCACCCATTGGCGGATGCACTTCAATGGCTCCAAGATGCGCACCGGCTTGGGAGCCGGCGTCGTCCTCACTTCCCCCAAGGGCGACAAGCTCAGATATGCGCTGCAGATCCACTTCACCGCCTCCAACAACGTGACCGGCTACGAGGCGCTCATCCATGGGCTCCGGCTTGCCAAAGAACTCGGCATTCGCCGTATCCTGTGTTATGGCGACCCTGACTTGGTAGTCCAACAATCATCTAGTGATTGGGACGCCAAGGACGCAAATATGGTGAGCTACCGTTTCCTCGTCCAGCAACTCAGCGGATACTTCGAGGGGTGCGAGTTCCTCCACGTCCCAAGGAACGACAACGACCAAGCAGACGCCTTGGCACGAATCGGCTCCACCCGCCAGGCAATACCATCTGGTGTCGCCCTCCGGCGCCTCCTCAAGCCTTCTATCAAGCCATCACCAGAATCAGATTCAATCTTTGTGCCGCCTCCGCCTGAGGAAGACGGATCCGACTCCAAGAACCACACAGTCGAAGCCGGCCCGGGGACTGCAGTGGCAAGATCGAAGACTCCAGAGCTCGGCCCGGGGACTGCTCCAGTCGGCCCGGGACTTTTTCAAATCAGCAAGCGGCTGCGGACTCCAACCCGCCGCCTCCCAACCCATCCGCCCTTGTCCAAGTAGCACTAGTGGCAGTTGAACAAATAGCAGCACCTTCATGGGCCCAGCCCATCCTCAGATTCTTAGTAAACAGAGAGCTGCCAACCGATGAAATCTTGGCTGGGCAAGTGCAACGCCGAGCAGCAGCCTACACCATAGTCAACAGAGAGTTGGTCAGGCGCAGCGTTACCGGTGTCTTCCAACGCTGCATCGAGGCAGACCAAGGCCAAGCAATCCTTAGAGACATCCATGAAGGCAAGTGCGGTCACCACGCGGCCTCCAGGGCACTCGTCGCCAAAGCCTTCCGACACGGGTTCTTCTGGCCAACCGCCCTAGAAGAGCCCAAAGAGTTAGTCCAAAAGTGCAAGGGGTGCCAGATTTTCCGTTCCAAGCCACTTCAGCCAGCTTCCGCACTGAAGACTATCCCCATCGCCTGGCCCTTTGCAGTCTGGGATCTGGACATGGTGGGACCATTCAACACGGCACGAGGTGGCTTGACTCACCTGCTTGTCGCAGTGGACAAGTTCAACAAGTGGGTGGAGGTGAAACCCATCAATAAGTTGAATGGTCCGACTGCAGTGACCTTCATCGCTGACATCACAACTCGGTACGGCATCCCACATAGCATCATCACCGTCAATGGCACGAATTTTGCCAAAGGCGCCTTGGCCCGTTTCTGCGCGACACAGGGCATCTGACTGGACTTAGTGTCCGTTGCCCATCCGTAGTGAAACGGCCAGGTGGAGCGAACGAACGGCCTCATCTTATCCGGCATCAAGCCTCGGCTCGTCGTCCCGCTGGAGTGATCTGCCGGCTGTTGGCTTGAGGAGCTGCCGGCTATCCTCTGGAGTCTGCGCACGACTCCAAACAAGTCAACCGGCTTCACACCCTTCTTCCTCGTCTATGGTGCCGAAGCCGTCATCCCAACGGACATAGAGTTCGACTCCCCGCGAGTCACCATGTACACCGAGGAAGAAGAAGAAGAAGCACGTCAAGACATCGTCGATCTGCTAGAAGAGGGTCGGCTGTTGGCGCTCAGCTGGTCGAGCATCTACCAGCAGAGTCTGCGTCGATACTACAATAGGAAGGTCAAGCCAAGATCTTTCCAAGAGGGCGACCTTGTGCTCCGGCTGATCCAGCGAACAGCCGGCCAACACAAGCTGTCGGCACCTTGGGAAGGCCCCTTCATCATCAGCAAGGTGCTAGGAAACGACGCCTACTATCTGATCGACGCTCAGAAGCCCCGAGCGCGCAAGAGGGACGACTCCGGCAAAGAGACAGAGCGCCCGTGGAATGCAAATCTTCTTCGAAGATTTTACAGTTGATGCAGTATGTATCGCACTACCCCTTTGTATTAAAGTACTAAGACTTTGGGCCCCCCGAGACGAGCTCGGGGACTGCCCTTTTTGTTATCTGTATGATAAAAATTATGCCTTCGAGAACATCACTTTCATTACAAGCCGCTTGGCACCGGGCCAGTCGGCCCGGGGACTCGCCGCCTTGCACTATGAGGAGCTTCCCGCAGTCAGACAAGTAGTGTGCGGTGCCCAATCCGCCTCCTGGCAAAGCCGCAGCTCGCAGAGCGACTGTGAGGCGAACAGGAGTGAGGAAGAATGGGCGCCCACACGAAAAATGGCTAAGGACCTAAAGCATGAACATAGCATAAGACGGCCTCCGGCATTTCTAAAGTAGAAAGCCGACTCATGAGTAGCCGGCTCTCCGTCTTTATTAGCCTCTATCAAAGACGGCAGACTCTTGGGTAGTCGGCCTATCGCTTTCTATCTGACTTGCTAAAGAAACTCTAAACGGCCAAGTACTTGCCTTCCCGAAGTAGCCGAGCACTTGACCCAGCGACAGTCCGCAGAGCGGCTGTCCGACTGGCAAAGCAGCGACTAAGGGAAGGCGGCAAAGGGAAAAGCCTAAAGAGCAGTAAGCAAGGAAAGGCGGAAATCGGATCAATATTTACATAGGCCCTTGGCCGAATCTTCGAATAGAAGTTCAAGATACACCCCGCGGGTGGAGTTGTTCGAATCTAACAAAGTTTTCAAAAGATTACTAAGAGAGACAAGCAGAGGCGAAAAAGGCAGCCTAGGAGGCGGCATCGGGGATCGGAGGATCGAAGGAGACGGCGGTGTCAGGCGCCAGGGCAGTCGGCTGGGCGGTCTCGGCTTGATCACCTCCGGCGGCAGTCGCCTTCTCTTGACGCGGCTTGTTGCTCGAGGCGCGATCGAGCTGAGGCTGGCCGCCTACTCCGTCTTCTGGCACCTCCGCCTCGCCTTCGTCCTCCGCCTCATCCTCCTCCCCAGTGCTGGAGTCGATCACCTCTGCCGAATCCTCGCCATACTCCGGGTTCATCCCGAACCACTCTGGCGGCACTTCCTCGCCGCCTTCAGCCCGCTCGGGGACGAAGACACTGGTGTCCGTGTACTCGGCGATGGCCGCCGCACGCAGGATAAGGGCGGCCTCCACGGCCTCTAGCTCAGCCTAGGCTTCTGACCGGAACGCGGCCTGACGGTTCAGGTCCAGCCCTGGATACCACGCCTTGACGAACTCCAAGGCCCGGTGCGCTCCGGCCCGGGCCGAGGAGCCCTTCCAAGCCTCAAGATGGCCGGCAGCGACCTCCAGCCAGTCGGCAGTTCGGCTGGCGGTGCACAGAGCCGGCGTGCCTGGTGACAAGGCGGCAACTGCCTGGGCCCCGGCACGCTGAAGCCGGCGCATCAGCCGGTAAGCCGGACGAAGACAGGCTTCAATGCTCAGAAGCTGCTCTTCGACGGTTCGGGGGGCATTAGCGGCGATCTCCTCACCGTTTGCCCTTCGCGCCTCACGAGCAGCCTCGATGGCCAGAGGGACTGCCAGCGAATGACCAGGGAAGAAGTCTGCCAAGACAAAAAAGAAGCAAGTCGAAAAATCAGAAGTCGGCCTGACACACAGTCGGAAGCCCGAAGAATGAAAGAAACTTACCATCAACGATATCCTCAATCTAGTGGAAGCCAGAGGTCAGCATTGCCTCCCTGTCAGTCCAGGAGGAGCGCTCGCTCTCGAACTCGGCCAGGAGAGCGGCCTCCTTCTTCTCGGCCTCGTCCTGCGCCTTCTTGAGTAGCTCCTTCTGCTCGGCCAGCTGTGCCGCCAGTAGGTCGCGCTCTGCGGCAAGCTTGTCACACTCCTCCTCCTTGGCTCGACGGGCGGTATTGGCCTCGCCCAGCTGCTCCTGTAGAACGACGTTGGCTCCTGAAAAACGAAAGAAGAGGCAAATAAGTCGTCAGCAAAGAAGTTCGCCGGGAAGATCCGGCCCGACTGCTCAGTAGTCGGCCCGAATCTCGGGGACTACAGCCCGCGGGTGCGCCAGCACGCCCCCGCGAAGAAGAAGAACTTACTCTGGCTTTCCGACAAGTCGGCAGCCTGCTTGCCCAACTCCTCAACATTGCGGTTGAAGGCAGTGACACGGAGGTTGTGATACTCCTGCAATAAGTCATTGAAGACAAAGTTAGTGTTTGGAACTCGCTAGAGGGAGTTCCGAACCGCCTGCTCAGCAGCCGCCCCGGAACTCGGGGACTACACCCAGTGCGTGCGCTGGCGCGCCCCCACAGAGAAAAAACAAGAATCAAAAAGGAAAAGAAACTTACTCGGACGTCCATTTGTGCGGCCAGATGCGCTCTGGTGCAGGCTTGAAGGGCGTCGCCTTCGGCCCGCAACTTCGTCTGGACTTCCAGGAGCAATTGATTTAGCGGCCCGGTGCCGCCTCTGCGCACCCACCCGGTGGGCGCGGCGCTTGTGGCCTCGCCGTCTAGGGTTGCCGAGCTGGCTGCGCCGGTCTCCCAAGGTCGCGGCACCGAGGTCGCCTTCTCAAGACGGCAGCGCACCGGCGAGGCGACTTGGAGAAGCAGCCGCGCCTCGGCTTCGTCCATGACCGGCGGCTCCAATGGACCCACCGGCGTATTGCTGTGCGGTCTCCCAGAGGGCGGTGGAGGCGGCGGTGGCGGCACAAGAGTGTCCGACATAGAAGCCTCGCCGCCCTCCTTCTCCACGACGGGGTTCTCGGTGCCGGCCTCTCCCGTCTGCCCCGTGAACTCCGGAGGCGGCGGTGCAGACGACAGTGGGGGGGCGAGCATCGCCGATCGGCGACGCGCGACCTCCTCGGCACGCCGTCTCGCCGCAAGGGCGGCTTCGGCATCCTCCAGCTTCTTCTGGGCGGAGGCGGCCGCCTTGTCGGCCTCCGCCTTCTCCAGATGCTCGGCCTCCTCCTCCTCGCGCTTCTCCCGCGCGTTTCGCTCCGTCGCCTCCCGGAGGTCGGCGGCGGGGTCGGCCCGCCGAGTATTGGCGGACGTCTCTGCCGACCCAATGACGGAGGGGACGACGACTCTCTCAAGGGAGAGAGGGGCCCTGGAGAAGAATGGAGGGAGTATAAAAGAAAACTCGGACAAGCTTCAACGAAGGAAAATAAAAAAACGTAAAGACTTACGCAGAGACTAGCGGTGGCCTTCTCACTTCCCTTCGGAAGCGGTTGGCCTTCGCGGCCGCCTCCTCCCGTCTGGTCGCGGCGGCCGCCCCTTTATCTTCTTCAACTTGCCGCCAGGCGCACTCGGCCCGGCATGACGCCTCTTCAAACCGCCCTGGCCGGCGGAGGAGCCGACCTTCGGCTGGTGGCGCGGGGCGACTTCCCCTTCGGCGTCGTCGTCAGGCCAGTCGGTGAAGGTGGTCGAGGGCCTGAAGTCGCCTTCTGCCCCTTCCCCCCCGCCTTCGGTGCCGGCTTCCATCGCTGCCGCCCCCAAGTCGGGGTCGTCGACGTCGCTCTCCGCGCGATCGGGAACATACTCGCGGGGCTGACTCGTGGCACCGGCTGCAGGCTGCATAAGAGGATTCTAGCTCAGAAGAAACCGACAAGAGTCAGAAGCGGAGTCGGCCGCAAAGAAGATAAAAACAATAGGGGGAAGGCGACTTACCACTAGTGGGGGATTGTCGCGCGAGTACGGCTCCTTGCCGAACAGCCAGTCCTCCTCGAACTCGCAGTGCGCGATGTGGTTCACCAAGTTCGCCACCTCCTTGCGGGGCATCTCCTTGGTGCTCATCCGACTTGGGTCTTGGAGGCCACTTATCCGACATATCAGGTGAGGCTGGCCTTGGAGCGGGAGAACTCGGTGCGCCACGAAAGCGACCAGCAAGTCGGCCCCGACAAGACCCTCCGACTATATCAAGACTCGGAGTCGTGCTACGGCGGTGGCTCCGGCGAGAGTCAGCGACTTGGCTCGGTGAGACCAGCTAGGGAGCCTCCCAGCTAGGGGGGCGGCATTGTAGGGCGGCAGGTTGACTCAGTCACCGTCGGAGGCGAGGTTCTTCACGTAGATGTACGAGCGCTACCACATCTTCACCGACTTGATCAGCGTGATGGGAGGAAAGGGGTTGTCGGCCGTCGAGCGCCGCACTGCGATATAGGCGCCTTACTGAGCCGGCACGCCGGCGACGTGCGTGCCGAGCTTAGAAGAGAAGAATTCTCCCCACAGCTCGATGGTGGGGAGAACACCGAGGAAACCTTCGCACAGGGTGGCGAAGGCGGAGAGCAACACCATCGTGTTCGGAGTGAGGTGGTGCCGTTGAAGGCTATGGAACTCCAGGAACGAGCGGAAGAAACAGCTCGCCGGCAGCCCCAGGCCGCGGATGAGGTGCGAGCGGAAGATGACCCGCTCGCCCTCCTCCGGCGCCGGCCGGATCTCCCCCTCCGGCGCGGCGCGGGCGCGCACAAGGTCCGCGCTGGGGAGACGGCGTGTCTGGCGGAGGAACTCGATGTGTTTCTTCCACCTCCGAGCCGTCCCACACGCCGGAGCGCATGGCGGGGGCCGCGGCGGAGGAAGAGCTCATCGCCGTGCTGTGGAGCGCTCTTGCTCAACGGCGGAGGCAGGAGGGAGAGAAGGCAAGATGCGGCGGGGAGCGGGGAAGAAGGGTGCGCCTGCTGTGCCGCTCCGCTCCCCCCGCCTACTTATAGCCCTGTGGGCTGAGGGGACGAGGGGGCGGGCGTGGGATTAACTGCGCACGATGCCCCACGCCGCCCCATGATTTACCCCACGAAGTTACTGCGTGCAGTAACAACGTGGGAGAACCAACCGTCCGCGGCCACAACGGATCCATTCGTATGCCGAGGCACGGTAGTGGAGGGCCCCGCCTGATGGCCTGTCCCGTCGCGCGCGTGGGCAGGCAGACTGCCCTCTCCGCGTGGCGCCACGCGATAGGACCGCCCTGATGGCCGCGGGGAAGCGTATCAGGCACGCCGCCTGGCTTCCTGCCGCGACTTTCGAGCTGCATCTCTTCACTAAAAAATCCGACTCTCGATAGTCGGCCCAAGGGAAGACGGCAGCCGAGTTCCAGAGTTTGCTCCTGGAAGGTTGAAACTGTTGAAGCCCCACAATGCAGCGTCCGCAGGGCTTTACCAGCTTCGGGGAGTACTGTCGGAGTAATGGGCCACGGGTAGGCTAACCCGGGTCCCAGGACCTTTCAAGACATCGGGGCAGGCCGCGCCCCTCAAGCCGAGTCCCAGACGGCGACTCCGAGATAAGCCGACTCCAAGCTGGCGACCTCCAGAGAGGCCGACTCCAAGCTGGCGACCTCCAGAGAGGCCGACTCTGGAGAGTCGGCCCGTGACTCCTCCCTCATATCGAAGTACGATGCAGGGTACGGTCACGGCGTGGCCTTTCCCCCCTGCTTACGGAGGGCCGGCGTTGCTACAGTGAGCCGTATCGCTGGATGATCTCCGGCGAGGCGCGGCACTGTTGCCATGCCTGCCCTGACCTCAGCCACAGTGTGCAGTACACTGTGCCCACGACGCCGGCCTGTACGACCCAAAGGCGGCGGGGCCGCCTGTTAGTGGGTGGGCCGAAGGCGGCCTGGGCGCCCCGAAGACGGACTTGTGGGAGTCGGCCGACTCCTCCCCAGGGCCCCACGAGCCATTAACTAGATAGGATGGGGAATGGTGACTGTGATCGCCCGATAGACGGCGGCACTGTTGCCACGACCCAATGACCAAGCCTGCGTCATCAGGAGTGCTGCTACAGTATCAAGCCTGTCCGCGGGACCCGCCAGCCGGCGGGCCCCAGAAGCCGGCGAGAAGGACGGCGGCCTGAGAGACAGACGGTTGGGACCCACGCCCAGCCGGATTACTATTGTACCCCTGGGGGGTAGGCCTATATTATCCCCCCGGGGCACCCATGCAAAGGGTTCGGACCTGAATAGAGATAGACCAAATAGCGTAGGGAGGAGAGAGTTAGCCTTGCCCTCTCCTGCCTCCCGAAACAGCTCCAGGAGCACCATTGTAGTCACCTTGCTTTAGTGATCATGCGGAGACCCTGTAGAGCAGCAGTAGGGGTGTTATCTCCTAGGAGAGCCCTGAAGCTGGGTAAGTTCCGCCGGCGGGCATGTCTTCGCCTCATCCCGCTTCCAGGCATTGGGGACGTTCTACTCGCTCCCACCATGATAAGCCATCCTTTGGCATATGCCGTATCCAACCCCCGACAAGGAGACATGCCCGGCTCGTCGGCAAGGCCATCCAACAACTTATTTGATCCAACAGGGCCCCTTTACGGGCCCAGAGGTCAGCCCCAAGGTTTGCCCCCATCCCTTTATAGCCTGGTGGTACAATTTAGCACAGTGGTGCCAAACGTCCACGACACAGAACACCCAAGGCGGTGTCGCGACCGCCTCTAGCCAGCGGTTGACGGTGTCCTGGACTACGGGTACTCACTATTGGGGAACGTAGTAATTTCAAAAATTTCCTACGCACACGCAAGATCATGGTGATGCATAGCAACGAGAGGGGAGAGTGTTGTCCACGTACCCTCGTAGACCGAAAGCGGAAGCGTTAGCACAACGCGGTTGATGTAGTCATACGACTTCACGATCCGACATATCAAGTACCGAATGCACGGCGCCTCCGAGTTCAGCACACGTTCAACTCGATGACATCCCTCGAACTCCGATGCAGCTGAGCATTGAGGGAGAGTTTCGTCAGCACGACGACATGGTGACGATGATGATGTTCTACCGACGCAGGTATTCGCCTAAGCACTGCTACGATATTATTGAGGTGGATTATGGTGGAGGGGGCCACCGGACATGGCTAAGAGATCCAAGGGATCAATTGTTGTGTCACCAAGGGGTGCCCCTCTCCCCATATATAAAGGAGTGGAGGAGGGGGAGGGCCGGCCCTCCCTATGGCGCGCCCTAGGGGAGTCCTACTCCCATCGGGAGTAGGATTCCCCCTTTCCTAGTAGAACTAGGAGCCCTTCCAAGTAGTAGGAGTAGGAGAGAAGGAAAGGGAAAAGAGAAGACAAGGAAGGAGGGGGTGCCGCCCCTCCCCCTAGTCCAATTCGGACTAGGCATTGGGGGGGTGCAGCTTCCCCTCTCTCTTTCCCCTAAAGCCAAATAAGGCTCATCTACTCCCCGGCGAATTCCCGTTACTCTCCGGTACTCAGAAAAATACCCGAATCACTCGGTACCTTTCCGATGTCTGGATATAGTCGTCCAATATATCGATCTTTACGTATCGACCATTTAGAGACTCCTCGTCATGTCCCCGATCTCATCTGGGACTCCGAACTACCTTCGGTACATCAAAACACATAAACTCATAATACCGATCGTCACCAAACTTTAAGCGTGTGGACCCTACAGGTTCGAGAACTATGTAGACGTGACCGAGACTCGTTTCTGGTCAATAACCAATAGCGGAACCTGGATGCTCATATTGGCTCCCACATATTATACGAAGATCTTTATCGGTCAAACCGCATAACAACATACGTTGTTCCCTTTGTCATCGGTATGTTACTTGCCCGAGATTCGATCGTCGGTATCTCAATACCTAGTTCAATCTCGTTAGTGGCAAGTCTCTTTATTCATTCCGTAATACATCATCCCGTAACTAACTCATTAACTACAATGCTTGCAAGGCTTATAGTGATGTGCATTACCGAGTGGGCCTAGAGATACCTCTCCGACAATCGGAGTGACAAATCCTAATCTCGAAATACGCCAACCCAACAAGTACCTTCGGAGACACCTGTAGAGCACCTTTATAATCACCCAGTTACGTTGTGACATTTGGTAGCACACAAAGTGTTCCTCCAGTATAGGGAGTTGCATAATATCATAGTCATAGGAACATGTATAAGTCACGAAGAAAGCAATAGCAACATACTAAACGATCAAGTGCTAAGCTAACAGAATGGGTCAAGTCAATCACATCATTCTCCTAATGATGTGATCCCGTTAATCAAATGACAACTCATGTCTATGGCTAGGAAACATAACCATCTTTGCTCAACGAGCTAGTCAAATAGAGGCATACTAGTGACACTCTGTTTGTCTATGTATTCACACATGTATTATGTGTCTGGTTAATACAATTCTAGCATGAATAATAAACATTTATCATGAAATAAGGAAATAAATAATAATTTTATTATTGCCTCTAGGGCATATTTCCTTCAGTCTCCCACTTGCACTAGAGTCAATAATCTAGTTCACATCACCATGTGATTTAACACCAATATTCACATCTGTATATGATTAACACCCATAGTTCACATCGTCATGTGACCAACACCCAAAGGGTTTACTAGAGTCAATAATCTAGTTCACATCGCTATGTGATTAATACCCCAAAGAGTACTAAGGTATGATCATGTTTTGCTCGTGAGAGAAGTTTAGTCAATGGGTCTGTCACATTCGGAGCCGTATGTATTTTGCAAATATTCTATGTCTACAATGCTCTGCACGGAGCTACTCTAGTTAATTGCTCCCACTTTCAATATGTATCCAGATTGAGATTTAGAGTCATCTAGATCAGTGTAAAAGCTTGCACCGATGTAACTCTTTACAACGATCTATTTTATTACCTCCATAATCGAGAAACATTTCCTTAGTCCTTAATAAGGATATTCTTGACTGTTGTCCAGTGATCTACTAGTAGATTAAAATTGTACTCCCTTGCCAAACTCAGAGCAAGGTATACAATAGGTCTAGTACACAGCATAGCATACTTATAGAACCTATGACTAAGGCATAGGGAATGATTTTTCATTCTCTTTCTGTTTTCTGCCATGGTTGGGTTTTGAGTCTTACTCAACTTCACACCTTGCAACACAGGAAAGAACTCCTTCTTTGACTGTTCCATTTTGAACTACTTCAAAATATTACCAAGGCATGTACTCATTGAAAAATCTAATCAAGTGTCTTGATCTATCTCTATAGATCTTGATGCTCAATGTATAAGCAGCTTCACCGAGGTCTTTCTTTGAAAAACTCTTATTCAAGTATCCTTTTATGCTATCCAGAATTTCTATATCATTTCCAATCAACAATATGTCATCTACATATAGTTTCAGAAATGCTACAGAGCTCCCAACCACTTTCTTGTAAATACAGGCTTCTCCAAAAGTCTGTATAAAACCATATGCTTTGATCAACTCATCAAAGCGTATATTCCAACTCCGAGATGCTTGCACCAGTCCATAGATGGATCGCTGGAGCTTGCACATTTTGTTAGCACCTTTATGATTGACAAAACCTTCTGGTTGCATCATATACAACTCTTCTTTAATAAATCCATTAAGGAATGCAGTTTTGACATCCATTTGCCAGATTTCATAAAATATGACAATTGCTAACATGATTCGGACAGACTTAAGCATCGATACAAGTGAGAAAATCTCATCGTATTCCACACCTTGAACTTGTCGGAAAAAAATTCGACAAGTTGAGCTTTGTAGATAGTAACACTACTATCAGTGTTTGTCTTCCTCTTGAAGATCCATTTATATTCTATGGCTTGCCGATCATCGGGAAAGTCCACCAAAGTCCACACTTTGTTCTCATACATGGATCCCATCTCAGATTTCATGGCCTCAAGCCATTTCGCGGAATCTGGGCTCATCATCGCTTCCTCATAGTTCGTCGGTTCATCATGGTCTACTAACATGACTTCCAGAATAGGATTACAGTACCACTCTGGTGTGGATGTTACTCTAGAAGACCTACGAGGTTCAGTAGTAACTTGATCTGAAGTTTCATGATCATCATCATTAGCTTCCTCACTAATTGGTGTAGGAATCACTAGAACTGATTTCTGTGATGAACTACTTTCCAATTCGGGAGAAGGTACAATTACCTTATCATGCTCTACTTGTCGGATTTCGGGTTCTGGCAGACCCTTAAGGTTCAAACTCTGGGGTGCACGTGGAGATCTCACCTCCTACCTACTTGCATCTCGCCGCCTCGCAAAGGATCTAATCTACACGAAGAACAACACAAGGGACACGAGGTTTATACTAGTTCGGGCCACCATTGTGGTGTAATACCCTACTCTAGTTTGTAGCATGGTGGATTGCCTCAGGGGCTGATGATGAACAATACAAAGGAAGAAATGCCTCGCGAGGGGAGGTGTTCTTGTGGAGGTGATGCCTCTTGGGAAGGATTGAATCCGGATCCCTTTCTACTGTGGTGGCTAGCCCTATTTATAGAGCGAGGCCCTGGTCCTCTTCCCAAATATTGAGCGGGAAGGGCGCCAACAATTGGCCATTTTGAAGGGGAACATCTAGTACACTTATCCTGACTAAAGTTGGCCCTTGCTTGCCAAAGACTCTGACGATGACGCCGGCTTGGGCTCCACGATGACCACCATCCTGCCGCTCTGCCGGTCTTGGTCTTGTTGCACCGAAATGGTTGCCTTTGCTTGGTACCCTTGCCTGCGTTTGCCCCCTTTGCACCAAAGAGGAAACAAGGACTCTGCGCAGGCCGGCGCCCGCCTGGCTTTGGTCGTCATGGCTTGTGTCCTCGTGAGGTACACCACCTTGATCTCTCCGCCTCCTCACGAGCCAGCCTGACGAGGCCGTGCCTGAGGAAACTTCCTGTCATCCGCCCCGCGAGGCTTGGCCCCTCGCGAGGGTCTTGAGCTTGTGTTGACGAAGATGGGCCGTACTAGGCCACTCCTTGAGCCACGCCGCAGGCCGCAGGCAGGCAAGTCTGGGTACCCCCGTTCCCAGAACGCCGACAGTAGCCCCCGGGCCCAAGGCGCGCTCGGACTTGGCTTAGCAGAGAAGCGAAGGGGCAAGTGCGAAGCACCGCGGGCCCCAACAGCCTGCGGCCTTGGGCGGCGCATGGCGGTTGATTGGACGTGGGCCTTCCTGCTTCCCCACGACGCCTCGGCAACTGCACGACCTGACAAGAGAGTGGCACCCGGCCAGGCTTACCCCCTTTGCCTTCTTCATTCGTTGCCCAGATCCCCTTTCTCGCTCTCCTCCTTCTTGCTCCCGAAATCCCCAGATCTACTCCAACCCCGCATCTCAGCAAGACATGGCGCCTCGCCAGACCCCGGTCGGAGCCTGGTACTCGCCCGCCCTGGATCCTCCGAACGTGTTGGAGAAGAAACTTGCCCGGACACGCCAGATGATGGCGGCACAAGGCAACGACGGGGCGTCCGTGCTCAAGGTTGGCTCTGCCCTTCCTGAGGACAAAGGAAGCACCTTCTACCCGCTCTTCATGAGTGCCATCGCCGCCGGTCTGGTGCCTCCCTTTTCCGAGTTCTTCCTTTCTGTTCTTTGCCACTACAACCTGCAAGCTCTGCACCTCCACCCCAACTCTGTTCTTCTCCTGGCAATCTTCGCCTATTATTGCGAGGCCCATGTTGGGGTAAGGCCCTCGGTGGCCCTGCTGCGCCATTACTTTTACCTCCGGGTTTCTCGCGGCCCCATCACTGCGTGCGCGAACTTCGTCGCGTACTCCAGCTCCAATGCTATCTCAAAGCCCGGGAAGAGGATCGAAGGCTTCCGGAGCAAATGGGTCATGGTGGATGCTGGGCGCATCCACCCCCGGCTGATGCTGCCTACGAGGCAGCCCGAGGCCGTCGATGCTTGGTCCCGCGTGGAGCTCGTCGATCCCCGCGCGAAGCCAGTCCTGGAGAGGATGGACGCGGACCTGTGGCCAAGCAATATGGCGTTGGCGAAGCTGACCGGGGCGTCGCTCCTGAGGGAGTTCCTGGAGCATCGGGTGGCTCCGCTTCGGGAACACTGGCTCCCGCTGTGGAGGCTCGGGGAAGCCGATGTCTCCCTTCGCCCGAGCTCCGTAGTCTTGGCTGACGGAGATCTGGCCGCGGTCCTCCAATCCTTAGTTGGTGGAGACGTGTCAAGATTGGAGGGTGCTCCTGTACCCCTGTTCCTTTGGGATGATTGGGAGCAGGTGGTGAATTCCATGCCCGCCTTCAACGGGGATGGGCCTGTGCCCGCGGAGGTTCCTGAGGACCTGGCGGCCCTGGCGACGGTGAACGTATCTTCCAGCGACTCCGGCAGAGAGGAGGAAGAAGAGGGGGAGGAAGAGGAGCCTGACTCCGAGGCGACCGATGGGGAGTCGAGAGAGACCCTCCCTCGGCGCAGATCCCGCGCTCTCCGCCTCATGCCGGACGACGACGAGGATGGCGACGAGCGAGGCGGGGAGAGTTCGCCCCTGATCCCGAAGAAGGACAGGACGGGGCTGGTTCTCCGCGGGCCCGTTCCGGCTCCGAGGCGATCTGCAGACGTGCCTTCTGCTCCCAAGTCTCCTGAGGCTAACCCCGGCAGCCGGCTCTCAGGCTTCAAGTTCGGTCGGAGGCTGCTTGAGTCCGCGAGCGATGACCAGGAAGTGCTTGATTTTCGTTGTGCTTCCTGCTTTTGTTGCTAAGGCTTGACTTCCATATTCCTTGGCTAGGCCGGTGCCTGCGGCGAAAATGCTGAAGGGGGCCCCTGAGGCTTCGCCTGGGGCAGTACTTCCACCCATGGGAGAAGGAGGCGGCAAAGCTCGGGCCTCTCCTGCCCGGTCATCCTCGCAAGGCCAGGGGGGCGTGCTGGGGCGAGCTCAGCCCCCGTGGCCCAAGCGACTCCCGAGGCATCCTTGCCTGACGCCACTTCCGCGGTCATTGGGGCTCAGAAGGTCCCGACTCACGGTGCTGTGATCATGCTGCCGTCTTCTCCTCCTAGTTCGCCAACTGCCATTTCTCTGACTCCTTCTACTATCCTGGATCGTGCTGCTGCTGAGCTGGACTGGCTGCGAGAGGATCTTCAGGGCGCCGACCCTCGCCTGGTGGCCGGGCGCCTGGAGCTGGCCTCTGGCTGGGTCCGCTCTGATGCTTCAGTTCGAGCGGCGCTGGTCCAGGCCGCGACGGCCTGCGACGAGGAGAAGCAAACCATCCTTCAAGCCAAGGCCGCTCACGATGCCGCCTTGGGTGAGGTTGCGGATGTCCGGGGCCCCTACAAGGCACTGGAGAGTGAGCTGCAAGGCCTGCGCGACCAGCTCCCCAAGGAGGCCCGAGACCGCCAGGAGAAGGAGGAGGAGACGAAAACTCGCGAAACTGCCGCCAAGGTCCGGGACGCCAAGCTTGATGAACGCCATGGCCGATTGGATGCGCTGGAGCAGGCGTTGGAAGCGAAGAGGATCGAGCTGGACGGCAAGGCGAGGGTCCTTGCCGAGGATCGTGTGGCCTTCGCGAGGCTGGAGGAGAGGGGTCGCGCCTCGCTGAAGACGCTTTATGATGGCAGCCTGGAAAACCGCTGGTCAGCACCGAGGACGGCCCCGCCAAGTTGCTTCCCTTACTGGTCCGCGCACTTGAAGATGTCGCCATCAGCCTTGGCCCCACGTCTTCCGCAGCACTGGCGCGTGTCTTCACCCATGTTTACCTTCGCGATCCCAACGTTGACCTTGACAGCCTGCTGGAGCCTGCGAGGGGCGAGCTTGCCGCTGCCGCTACTGAGGCTGTGAAGGGTCGAGCGGAAGCTCTGCTGGCGAAGTTCCGCGCCTTCAGCACCAAGCCAAGGCGAGACGCTGCCGATCCTGGGGCTCCGCGAGGCGAAGCCGCCCAGTGCAACTCCGCCACCAGCGATGGCACTGCCGGAAAGTGAACCCTTCGTGGCTCCTATCTTGTTTTACCTCTTGCAACATGCATCATGCCTTGTGGAGGTGTTTAAACTTGTGTTTGGCGTTGTGAAAACAACCTATGGACTGTAATATTTGCTTTTGAATTCCTTGAGATTTGCGTTTTTCCTTCCTACTTCCTTGTGTTCTACGTCGGCAGAGCCCGGCCCCGCGCATACCTCAGCCGCCGTTAGCCCCGGCCGGAAACCAGGACGGGACCAAGGAGTGAGGGGCTACGTGACCAGTTAGGCTCCTGAGTCGTGATGCTCAGGAGTCCCCCTTGACGCGCGAACAACAAGTAGGGAGGGGAGATGTAGGAGTAGATCTACCGTTCTACATCGGCAGGGCCCAGCCCCGCACATACCTCAACCGCCGTTATCCTTTCGGAACTAAGGGGTGAGGGGCTACGTGACCAGTTAGGCTCCTGAGTCGCGATGCTCAGGAGTCCCCCTTGACGTTCAAACGGCCTTCGTACCTTGGCTCCAGTCAGGGAGAGACGTGCGACGAACCAGGCCCGAGGGGCCTGGCTGGGTGGCGTGCGCCTGGGCGTGACCCAGGCGTAGCCCCCGTACCCAGCCCCCTCGCGCGGCACTCCCGAGGGGAGGAGTTACGATGGGGCCGGACACTGAGCTCTGGGCTCCCTGAGGTTGATGCTGCTGGGGGCCACCCTCAGTTGTTTATCACCAGCGCGGAGCATAGCGCTTCCGTATGTGTACGGGCATAGCCGCTCCTTGGCAGTGTCGTCAGCCAGCGCGGAGCATGGTGCTTCCACTGGTGCATGGGAGGGGGCTCCCCTCTAGGAGGAGCCCCCGGGGCGTGTACAGCCCCGCCCTGACACGTGGCTGACACGGTAGGGCCTGACGAGGTGTATCTGGGCACCCGTGAGCCAGCGCGGGACTCACGGGGCCCTACCTCAAGGCGGGTTGCGCCTGGCTCTGGGCCTTTACTTGTAATGTGCTCCTGCAAATTTGGTTAGATGCCGACGCTCTACGTCCTCAGGTCCCGGCCCTTGAGTGAGCTCAGCCGTCGCTGGTATGCCAGGTCGCGATGCCGTGGACAAGGCCAGGAGGTGAGGGCTGGAGAGCCAGTAAGAGTCCATGAGTCGCCATGCTCAGGTACCCCCCTTTAACATGCAAATGGCTGGCATGAGGGAAGAAGGGTGCTGCCACAGGCATCAAGTAATGATCATGGAGGGTCAAACGCATGACCTGAATAAACGCGAGAGAGATACATGCCGTTGGGTCAGGCCCGAGTGGCTTGGGGATAATGTAGCCCGAGGGGCGCCCCCAACAAAGTAACCTAAGGACATGAACAAAAGGGATACATGTCGTAGGGACGGACCCACGCGGCCTGGGAATGATGCAGCCCTGGGGGTGCTCCCAGCTGAAAATGAAACTCAAAGGATGTCACCTGATGATGTTGGAGATGAAGGGATGCTGAAGTAGCGGACGATGTGCGCTGCGGAAGTCGATCTTCACGAGCCCTCAGGCCCAGGAGCCTCGGGGGGCTCCGGAGGCGCTGGCGGCTCCTCAAGGACCATCTCCATCTCCGCCAGGACTGCGGAATGCCTGACCTCTTGAGCCTCCAGAATGCTCCTCATGAGGCGCTGACGCACAGCACGTTCGGCAGGCCGTAAGGCATGCAAACATAGTTGTGGGGTGGACCTTCGCAGCGTCCCATGCGTGAGGGCCAGAAGCACTCCTGACAGGCGGCTCAGTTGATCCCTGGTACATCGATGCAGACGCGCAGCCCACCATCCTCGCCCGGATGGGGAGCTACGGTGGGTAAGTGGTGGCTGCCACTCATGACTCTTGACTCCTGCAGCTCCTGAATGATCTCGCTGATGAACTCCTGAGGGTTCGACCCTCCTTGCCTTGCTCCTTCCTGAAGGAAACGTGCTTTGAAACACGCCTCCAAGTGGTGCCCGAGCGCCTCCCTCGTGATCTTGGCAAAGTCAATGGCCCTCCAGGAGAGAGCCCCCGAGCCTTGCCCGAGGAGGGCGCTGGGCGCGCCTTCCTATGCGACAGAAGGAGGCGCCCCTTGAACGGGCGCGGGTCCTGAGGTGCCTACCTCTCGAGGGTTCGGACCAGGCGATGTCTTCTTCTTCTTAGGGACTGCCTCGGGAAACCTTCCGCTCCTGTGATCTGGGTCTTCGATTGATGCAGCCTGGAAAGCTCGCTCAAGGGAACACACTGCATCCCTCTCCTCACAAGGCACCGTGATGACTCCACCGCTTCCTGGCATCTTGAGGACATTGTAGCCATGATGGGTCACTGCCATGAACTTGGCCAGGGCTGGGTACCCGAGGATGGCATTGTACGGCAGGCGAATGTGAGCAATGTTGAAGTCAATGAGCTCCGTGCGGTAGTTGTCGCGCTGCCCAAAGGTGATAGGAAGGCGGACTTGCCCTATCGGAACAGTGGAACCATCAGTGACTCCTAAGAAAGGCTTGGTTGGCTGAAGCTGATTGTATGGCACTTGGAGATTGTTGAACGTCTTGATGAACAGGACGTTGAGTCTTGCTCCACCGTCGATGAGGGTTCTGGTGACCTGCACATTGCTGATGATTGGGGAACAAAGCATCGGGAGGACTCCGGCTGTGGCTGCGCACTTGAGCTGATCCGCTGAGCTGAACGTGATGGTGCATGCTGACCACCTAAGAGGACGCGTGGCCACAAGCTTGGGGAGGACTGCATTCACCTCACGAGCAAACTGTTTGAAGATGCGCTAAGAGGCTGGGGCCTGGGCGCCGCCCAAGATACAAGCGATTGCGCGCGGCTCCTGGAAGCCCCCAGCCCCCTCGTCCTGATGGTGGTCATGATTCCTCCTTGGCTATGGTGGTAGAGGAGGGAGGCCTGCGTTGCCTTGTGGACGATCCTCGCGAGGATGATCCCTCCAACCTCCCTCGCGAGGCTGGTCCTGCCAGCAGTCCTCGCGAGGTCGATCACGCCACCCTTGGCGAGGGTCACGGTCTTCCCATCGTCCTCCACATATTCCTCCTCCTTGGCCATAGCCCTGCTCGTTGTGCTTGGGGCGTCGGCCGGCACGCACATCCCGCACAGCCCTAAGCTCTTGGCATTCGTTGGTGTTGTTGGTGTGGAGGTCATGGTACACGCAGTACCGGCTGCCCTCTGATAACTCAGGTTGACCCCTGCCTTGCTTGGTGTCTGGCTCTGCTGCAAGCACGGCAGCCCCCTTGCGCTTCACGTCCTTGACCTTGGGCTTCTTCTCTTCTGGGTCGACAGCCGGAAGCTCGAGGAGGGACAGGCGCCCTTCCTCAGCCCTCACGCACTTGGTCGCCAAATTGAACAGCTCCAGGGATGTGCATAGGTCTTCATGGATTGCTAGCTCCTCTTTCATCTTGATGTCACGCACGCCATCGGAGAAGGCCGAAATGATGGCCTCCTCAGTCACCCTGGGGATCTTGAGGCGAGCGTTGTTGAAGCACTGGATGAACTTTTGCAAGGTCTCTCCTGGCTGCTCCTTGATGCGGCGCAGGTCGCTCATGGCCGGGGGCCGGTCGTGAGTGCCCTGGAAGTTGGCGATGAAGCGGGTGCGCATCTTGTCCCAGGAGAAAATCGTGCCAGGAGCCAGGTTCAGGAGCCAGGTGCAGGCACCGTCCTTGAGCGCCATGGGAAGCTAGTTCGCCATGACCTTCCCGTCCCCATTGGCGGCTTCGATGCCTAGCTCGTAGAGCTGGAGGAACTCCGCAGGGTCAGCCGTGCCGTCGTAGCACGGGGGCAAATCTGGCTTGAACTTGCCCGGCCAGGCCACGCTGCGCAGCTCGGCGGTGAAGGCACGACAGCCTGCCGTGGCCACTGGACGCCTTTGGTGGCGAAGAGCTTGATCTTGGAGGTCTCCGCGTGCTGCCGCCAGGAGTAGCGCGGTGTCTTGGCGCGCTGGAGCAGGAGCGTGGTCATAACGTGCCGGTGCGGGGAGCACGTGGGCAGCTTCTTGAGGACGAGGGATCTCTTGGCAGCTCTTCTCTTGCTGCGTTGGCGCCGGACGGAGCGGGTCCCGTCCCGGGGCCACGCGCCTTGGGGCCAGGGCTCCTTCTTGAGGGGGAGGCGGCTGAGGCGCCCCCAGAGCTTCGTTGCCCGCACAGGGCGGGGCGCGGTGCAGCGAGAGGGATGGTGCGGGGGAGCCCCAGCGGTGCTGACGAGCTCGGTGATGCGTGCGAGCCACTCGTCGTAGAGATCATCGATGGGACGGTAGTGCAGGAGCTCTCACACCTGGAGTAGCGCGGCGTGCGCGTCTGCCGGAGCGCGACGGGCATGGGACAATGAACCGGCAGGAGTCAGCGACGGGGTGGCGGTGCGGCCTTCCCGCCGCACCGAAGGATGCAGGGATGATGCCTGCTGCTCGTTCCCCGCCCGGCCGGTGGCGGTGTTGACGGCAGGCGATGGGGAACGGCGGGGGCATCCGCTGACGGGAGCCGTTTGGGTGACGCGGGTGGCGAGGGCAGCCCGGTGCTCGGCGCGGGCTCGACGAGCGTCCGACATGGACGCAACGGATGGCGAAACACAAGGCGGCGGAAGGCGGATTCCGGCGCACCCCTACCTGGCGCGCCAAATGTCGGATTTCGGGTTCCGGCAGACCCTTAATGTTCGAACTCTGGGGTACACGCGGAGATCTCACCTCCTACCTACTCGCGTCTCGCCGCCTCGTAAAGGATCTTATCTACACGAAGAACAACACAAGGGACACGAGGTTTATACTAGTTTGGGCCACCATTGTGGTGTGATACCCTACTCTAGTTATTGGCGTGGTGGATTGCCTCAGGGGCTGATGATGAACAATACAAAGGAAGAACTGCCTCGCGAGGGGAGGAGTTCTTGTGGAGGTGATGCCTCTTGGGAAGGATTGAATCCGGATCCCTTTCTACTGTGGTGGCTAGCCGTATTTATAGAGCGAGGCCCTGGACCTCTTCCCAAATATTGAGCGGGAAGGGCGCCAACAATTGGCCATTTTGAAGGGGAACATCTAGTACACTTATCCTGACTAACGTTGGTCCTCGCCTGCCAAAGAGTCTGACCATGACGTCGGCTTGGGCTCCACGATGACCTCCATCCTGCCGCTCTGCTGGTCTTGATCTTGTTGCACCGAAATGGTTTCCTTTGCTTGGTACTCTTGCCTGCGTTTGCCCCCTTTGCACCAAAGAGGAAACAAGGACTCTACGCAGGCCGGATCCCGCCTAGCGCCCGCCTGGCTTCGGTCGTCATGGCTTCCGTCATGGGCACCTCATGAGGTACCCCGCCTTGATCTCTCCGCCTCCTCGCGAGCCAGCCTGACGAGGCCATGCCTGAGGAAGCTTCCTGTCATCCGCCCCGCGAGGCTTACTCCACACAAAATCTAACCGTTACACACAATTTACCAATCTTGGTGGGACCGAATCAACAAACTCGGTCAGACCGATTCAGTAAACCTAGTGACCGTTAGTGATTTCGGTGGGACCGACATGCAACTCGGTCGGACCGATGTGGTTAGGGTTAGGGCATAACGTAATCTCGGTGAGACCGACTACACAAACTTGGTGAGACCGATTTTGCTAATTAGCTAACCATAGAGTTGGTCAGGTAAACTCGGTGGGACCGATTCGCTCTTTTCGGTGGGACCGAAATGTTACGAAAGGGAAACAGAGAGTTTACATTGCAATCTCGGTGGGACCAATCGCTCACTTCGGTTAGACCGAAACGTTACGAAGGGAAACAGAGAGATTACAATCCCATCTCAGTGAGACCGAGATCCCTATCGGTGAGACCGATTTGCCTAGGGTTTGTGGCAGTGGCTATGACATCTAAACTCGGTGGCGCCGGATAGAAAGAATCGGTAGGGCCGAGTTTGACTTTTGGTTTGGATCATATGTGGATATGAGAAAGTAGTTGAGAGTTTTTGGAGTATATCACTAAGCACTATGGAGCAAGAAACTCATTAAGAAACACCTCATCCCTCCTTGATAGTATTGGCTTTTCCTATACACTCAATGTGATCTTGGATCACTAAAATATAAAATGTAGAGTCTTGAGCTTTTGAGCTTGAGCCAATCCTTTTATCCTTAGTATTTTGAGGGATCCAGTTTCCTCATCCATGCCATGCCATTCATTGAGATTTTCCTGAAATATTTGTCTTGGAATAGTATTAGCTCAATGAGCTATATGTTGCTAGGAATTACCAAAACCACCTAGGGATAGTTGCACTTTCAATCTCCCCCTTTTTGGTAATTGATGACAACATATAGATCAAAGCTTCGACAAATGATAATAAGATTGAAAAACATTGTCGCTTTGAGAAGTATGTGATAAGCAAGAGCTCCCCCTAAATTTGTGCATAGTTTAAGATTTGCTTTGTCTGCAAATGCACAAGGAGTTAGGCTCATGGGTTACTCTTCCATGTCACATACATCTTGGTGGAGCGCTCAAAATAATAAAGATTGAATACATGCACTCATCACCAAGCAAAGTGAAAGATCATATAAAGATAAATGAGATAATGTCATCTAACAAGCATAAATGTAGCTCATGATCAAACACATGATCATCAATGTCACACAGGCAATAACGTAGTATCTCAAGCAAGCAAAAGAAAATAAAGTTCAACCACGAAGACAAGAGAGAACAAAAACAAACTCTCTCTCTCTCTCTCGATGCCTATGATCTATACATTTTTCTCCCCCTTTGGCAACAAGTTACCAAAAATTTCATAGAAAATGCATAGTACTATTTCGTCTCTTAGGCTTGATCTTCAGGTGGTGGTGTAGAGATGGCTCCTTGGACAAAGACTTCAGTTGATGTGGATGGAGCTGAAGGAGTTGGTGCTGGAGCTGGTTGCACTGGAGCTGTAGCTGGTGCAGATGAAGTGGCTTTGGTGTCTGTCACAGGCTCTGCAACTGATCTTTGAGCTCGAGGCACTCTGGCAAATGCATCAGTGGTTGTCCTGCCCTTCCTCTCCTACATGTCATCCTGAAGCTGCTCCACAACTGACTGGATCTCAGTTACTTTCACATCTAGGTCATAGAATTTTTGTTCCATGATTCTTTCCAGGCTCTCCTGGTTTTGAGTTAGGGTGGCCAACTCTTTCCCAATCCTCGGAGTTGATGCTATTAAGTAACCAAGCTGGTCCTGCTTGCTCTTCCAAAAGTACTCAGATGCCTCCTCTAAAGTTGGCATCTTGGCAGCCTTCTCCTTCTTTGCCTTCTCCTTTTTCTCTTGAGCTTGCACTGAGGATGTTTCATTCTCATTCATGAAAACTTAATTGTCCTCAAAATATGTGTAGATAGCAAAGTGTTCCTTATCCAACAAGTATTTTCCTGTGCCCATCCTGGAGTTGATCAGCTCCTGGATTTGTGGGGCATACCCACAACTTCTCTTCTGGTCTGCTACTGTCCTCTTGATAGTCTCAACAATGAGGCTCATGACCTTGAATTTCTGAGGCACATCAAATATGTGTAGAAAATTTATTGCATGCCCTCTGATCATGTTGTGGTCACCTGACTTGGGCAAGAGAGTGTGCCTTAGGATCCAGTTGATCGTTGCAGCCTTGACAGAAGGAAATGGACAGACCCAAACTTGAAAGTCTCAAGTGCTTTATCTGGTATCTCCTTATACATGTGTGACATAGAATTGTGATCCTTCTTCTTCTTGGAGTAGACATCCAAGTCATCTTCACTCTCCTCTGGTGCATTGATTAGATTTTCCCATTCCTCAATAGTTGATTGGTACCTTGTACCTTCAGACATCCAGACTATTCTGCCATCAGGATAAAAGTGAGTTGTGGAGTAGAATTGCATTACTAGCTCATCATTCCAGTTTGTGAACTCCTGTCCAACAAACTCATCAACTCCACAAGCCTTAAAACTGTCAAACACTCCTGGGTAGTGATCCTCATTTGCCTTCATGTATTTCCAGTCTACCCACCTCATATCACAAACTATGGGCTTCTTGTCCAACAGCACAGTCTCATAAAAATCCTGTTGTTCCTTAGTGTGGAACCTGTAGTCAACAACAGTCCTCCTTAAGATTGCATAGGGATCAGACAATCTCCACTGCTTGAGCCTTGCATCCTTTCTTAGCTTCATGTTCTCAGCCACTGGATGAGCATCATTGTGGTCTGGAATCTTAGGTTTCAGCTTCCTTAGAACTTGTCCTTCATCTTCTTCTTCCTCAGCAACTTCTGGCACTGGGGCCTTGTTCTTCTCAGTAGCTGGTATGATCCTGGTATTCCTCTTAGGTGCAGACTTGGCCTTGGAGGCAGCTTTGGGTGCTTCTTTGGGCTTTGATGATGCAGCCCCTGACCTTATAGCATCACCCATCAACTTTTGTGCCTTAGGTGCTGGTGCAGCAACCTCTTCTTCCTCCTCCTCTTCCATCATGGAAGGTTGTCCAACAACTCTGGCCATGGTCTTCTTGACCCTTTCCTTCCTCTTCTTCCCTTCTGCAGCAGCCTCTTTGGGATCAGGTTTCTCAGGTTCTTGAGTTGAAGCTCTAACTTTCAACATAGGTGTCCTCTTGGCAGGGACCTTCCTGTTTAGTCCAGGCTTTGTGGTCTTAGCTGAGCCATACTACTTTTTGAGCACTATCTTCTTGGAAGTAGCCTCATCTTCAGCTGCCACATAGTCTTGATCCTCAGAGTCTAAGGTTCTCTTCCTTCTGGCCCCGGTGGCTTCTTTGGGCAAATTGCTTGGAGTGCTCCTGCTCCCCTCATCTGAGGAACTAGAGGGACTAGTGCCCTCACTCATGTGAATCTCCTCCTCTTCCCTGTTCTGGCTATCACTTTGGTCTGACATGCTGCAAACACTGACTGCTGACCCTGTTAATAGATGTAGTTGAGATAGAATGGATGAGCATCACAAAATGCGAAGATTTTTGCAAAAGAATGATTCAAAAACTTAGTTTTAGTTTTCCACATAAAGCATTTCGGATCAACCGATTTGCAAACTCGGTGATACCGAAGCAGCTTTTGGAACCTAAACTAGTGAACTCGGTCAGACCAAGTCACAGTTTGGTGGCACCAAGACTGCTAGGGTTTCACAGAGTTCTAAAATCGGTCACACCGATTTGCAATTCTCGGTCAGACCGAGAATCACTTGTGCAATGGCCTTATCCGAATTGGTGGAACCGAGTTTTTCAACTCGGTGGGTCCGAGATGGTTTCGACGGAAACCTAACCGTAAATTTTCAATTCACATCTAATCTAAGGATTGTTTTGACTGGATAGATGCGTTTCAATCGTGGCAAGAATCATAATGAACACAATGTGTTAGGAATCGGACGGGGATAGCACTGTGATCAAGTCCATACCCTAGTTTGGCGATGAACTCGCTACGGCGGCAACGTCGGGGATGAATTCCGTTGACGGCGGCGGAGACCAGTGACTGGAGGCGGCTGGCGACAAAGTCGATGATCCAGAGACCTTGGAGGCAGAGCGAGCTATGCGCGGGCGAAGGGGTTTGGAGAAGGTTTCCAATTTTTTGCCTGTGAGTATATACAACCCGAACCTGTCGGTGTGACCGAGTGGAACAACTCGGTGGCACCGAGATGCATAATTGTTGACAGTTACAGCAACTCGGTGAGACCGAAAAGTTCAAATCGGTTGCACCGAGATTGAAAACCTAGATCGACTTAGTGATCTCGGTATGACTGAAATGGAAGAATTGGTCAGACTGAAACACACAAAGAAGTTTCGGAAGTTTAAGTCCATGACAAATCGGGGACTCCGAGTGCTCCTCACACAGAGTGGTTTGAATCTGACTTGATCAAATTTTGTGATGTAGCATGAATAGAGTTTGAGACAAGAAAAGCATAGATAGCTAGGGAAGGTTCTTAGGCATTCTTGTTCATCCACTTGGCAAAAGAAAAAGAAGCCAATCAATCAAAGCAACAAGTGGATGTCCTCGAATGAGTTAAATATGCAACCAACATGCTCACACAATAAAATGGCAAATGAAATATGTGGCAAAGCATGCACAACCAATTCTAGCATCCATCAAGCAATTGGCGATGACTAGGTCATCTATATATGGGTATATTGACTTAGGAGTCAAATGAGAACATTTGATCATAGGTCATACTCATCGTTTAAGCTCAAGTGGGGTTGCCACTTTTACATAATGCATTGATGTGTTCACATCATTAGAGTTGCTTTGACTCAATTCTTAGAGTTAAGCTCCCCCTAGATGTGAAATCCCCCTTAGAGGAATGAACTAACCTTGGGTTTTGTCGATGATGACTTCATGTAGGTGTTGAAGATGTGGATGCTCAATGTTGATGAAGATCATTTGGAGCAATCCTTTGGAGTGAGTTGCACTTTCAATACCTACACGGGTTAGTCCCACAAGGAACAAACAAGTATACCCATAGACATAGAGTGATGCACACACAAGATGATGTCCATGAAAGCATTAGGTACCTTGTCCCTTGTCTTACCAACATGAGGATTTGTGACTCCTTGAACTAGTGCAAGATGTGGAAGTTGATTGCACTTGTCCTTGCCATAATGATATGAGTGAAGAATGTTGGCGGAGTCACCCTTAAGAACTCTCTAGTTCTTCTTCGGGATCCACATCATCTTGATGGGAATCCTTGGAGTTGTAGTCGTGCTTGATGAAGTAGAACTTGACGTAGTCTTGGGAACCCACTTGACCAAGGCCTTAGGAGCTTCTTCAAATGCATCAATCTCCTCTTGAAGCTTGTCCTTGCCTTTGTGCTTGTGGTCTTGTGGTGGAAGATCATCTTGAGCTTGTGTCCCCTTGAAGGAAGTAGGATCATACTTCTCTTGTTGAGGAACAAACTTCATCTTGGGGTATTGATCTTCTTCCCACTCAACTCCATTGGCATTGAAGTTTCGTTCAAAACCAACACCTTGATTCTTCCGGTGCCTTCCTTGCTTGCGTACAATTTCCTCGAATTTCTTACTCCCGGCAAGGCTCTTGTAAACACCTTTCTCTATAATTCCCTTCAATAGGCTATTTTCTTGCTCAAGTGTAACTTGGCTAAGAGAATCGTTAGTGGAATCAAGAGAACTACTAGAAGCAACAATATTGGATTTAGCATTATGATTGTTACTACTAGAGGAAGAATCTTTCTTGTTCTTGTTAGTGGACTTGACTTGAGGCATGCAAGTAGATAGTAAACGCTTGTCAACGTAAGAAGAACTTTTCTTGTGAATATCAACATTGATTGCTTTTAAGAACTCATGCTCTTTCTCAAGGTTGAGCTTTTCAAAGCGTAACTTCTCATGAGCCCTTAAAAGTTCTCGATGATCTTCTAAGATAGTTTCTTGAGCTAACTTAAGAGTGTTCAGTTCTTTAGTTAGAAGCTCAATCTTCTCCTTATGATTGTCATTCGTTTTATCTTGATTAGCATGATTAATTGACATTTCATCACCTAACAAGTCATCTTCATCACTATTGAAATCAACATACTCGGGGTGTGTTACCTTAGGGCCTTTAGCCATGAAGCATCTTCCAATTCCTTCATTTGATGAATCAAATATGTCATAGGAGTTGGTCGACACAAGTTCTAGACCGTCAACACCTTCATCTTGAGTATGTTCAGAGTCGGAGTGATAGCTTCTCTCAAAGTGATGGTCAGAGTCGGAACCGGATACCCATTCACCAACATGAGCTTGATGCCTTCGTTTTGTGTAGCTCTTTGATGACTTGTCCTTCCTTTCCGAATCCTTGCTTCTCCGGGATGTTCTTCGTTCATAACGATCATCTCTACTCCTCCTCTCTCTTGGCGGTGATTCTTCTCTCCTACTTCTCTTGGGAGAATCTTCTCTTCTTTTGTAGGGTGTCGTACAGTCATTGAAATAGTGTCCGGGTCTCCCACAATTGTAGCAGTAGCGCTCTCGACTGGAAGATCTTTTGTCATTGTAGGACCTTGACTTGAAGCTTCTTTCTTTGCTTCTACTCTTGTAGAATTTGTTGAAGTTCTTCACCATTAAGCTCAATTCTTCATTGGAGGTTTGTTTCTCACTTGATGATGTAGGTGCTTCACATGAGGATTTGTAAGCACCACTTGACTTGTTGTGAAGTTCCTCCATATCCTTGAGTGACATATCATGAGCAAAAATTCTTCCAATGTCTTCTGTTGGCTTGAGATTCTTGTAATTGGGCATCATTTGGATCAATGTGCACATGGTATCATATTTTCCATCCAATGCTCTTAGGATCTTCTTGACGATGAATCTGTCGGTCATCTCTTCACTTCCTAAGCCCGCAATCTCATTTGTGATAAGAGCAAGCCTAGAGTACATTTCAGCGACACCTTCACCATCCTTCATTTTGAACTTGTCAAGTTGACTTTGGAGCACATCCAACTTGGATTCCGTGACGGAGTCACTACCTTCATGCATATCAATCAAAGAATCCCAGATTTCGTTTGCACGGCTGATTTTGTTGAATTCTTCGGGGCACAATCCATTGAAGAGAATATCACAAGCTTGAGCATTGTATTGCATCATCTTCAATTCATCCGCGCTAGCTTCACGGTTCGGTTCTCTCCCATCAAATAATTCACCTTGCAAGCCAATACACACAATAGCCCAAACGGTGGGGTTATGTCCGAGAATATGCATTTTCATCTTATGCTTCCAACTAGCAAAATTAGTACCATCAAAGTAAGGACCTCTACGGTGATAATTTCCCTCGCTAGACGCCATACTCTCCTAAGTTGTGAAACCAAGGCTATGACCACCAAAAGCTATGGAAGTCAAAGCAAATGGAGACCAAAGCTCTGATACCACATGTAGGATCTTGAAGTATGTCTAGAGGGGGATGATTAGACTACTTGACCAATTAAAAACTTAACCTTTTCCCAATTTTAGTCTTTGGCAGATTTTAGCTATCTTAGCACAAGTCAAGCAATCTTCACACAATTCAAGCAAGCATGCAAAGAGTATATGAGCAGCGGAAAGTAAAGCATGCAACTTGCAAGAATGTAAAGGGTAGGCTTTGGAGAATTTAAACGCAATTGGGGACACAGATGTTTTTGTCGTGGTTCCGATAGGTGGTGCTATCCTACATCCACGTTGATGGAGACTTCAACCCATGAAGGGTAACGGTTGCGCGAGTCCACGGAGGGCTCCACCCAAGAAGGGTCCACGAAGAAGCAACCTTGTCTATCCCACCATGGCCGTCGCCCATGAAGGACTTGCCTCACTAGCGGTAGATCTTCACGAAGTAGGCGATCTCCTTGCCCTTACAATCTCCTTGGTTCAACTCCACAATCTTGTCGGAGGCTCCCAAGTGACACCTAGCCAATCTAGGAGACACCACTCTCCAAGAAGTAACAAATGGTGTGTTGATGATGAACTCCTTGCTCTTGTGCTTCAAATGATAGTCTCCCCAACACTCAACTCTCTCTCACAGGATTTGGCTCTGGTGGAAAGAAGATTTGAGTGGAAAGCAACTTGGGGAAGGCTAGAGATCAAGATTCATATGGTAGGAATGGAATATCTTGGCCTCAACACATGAGTAGGTAGTTCTCTCTCAGAAATGGTAAGTTGGAAGTGTAGGTTTGTTCTGATGGCTCTCTCCACGAATGAAGAGGAGGTGGAGGGGTATATATAGCCTCCACACAAAATCTAACTGTTACACACAATTTACCAATCTCGGTGGGACCGAATCAACAAACTCGGTCAGACTGATTCAGTAAACCTAGTGACCGTTAGTGATTTCGGTGGGACCGACATGCAACTCGGTAGGACCGATGTGGTTAGGGTTAGGGCACAACATAATCTCGGTGAGACCAATTACACAAACTTGGTGAGACCGATTTTGGTAATTAGCTAACCAGAGAGTTGGTCAGGTAAACTCGATGGTAGTGATTCGCTCTTTTCGGTGGGACCGAAATGTTACAAAAGGGAAACAGAGAGTTTATATTGCAATCTCGGTGGGACCGATCGCTCACTTTGGTTAGACCGAAACGTTACAAAGGGAAACAGAGAGATTACAATCCCATCTCGGTGAGACCGAGATCCCTATTGGTGAGACCGATTTCCCTAGGGTTTGTGGCAGTGGCTATGACATCTAAACTCGGTGGCACCAGATAGAAAGAATCGGTGGGGCCGAGTTTGACTTTTGGTTTGGGTCATATGTGGATATGAGAAAGTAGTTGAGAGTTTTTGGACTATATCACTAAGCACTATGGAGCAAGAAACTCATTAAGCAACACCTGATCCCTCCTTGGTAGTATTGGCTTTTCCTATAGACTCAATGTGATCTTGGATCACTAGAATATAAAATGTAGAGTCTTGAGCTTTTGAGCTTGAGCCAATCCTTTTATCCTTAGTATTTTGAGGGATCCACTTTCCTCATCCATGCCATGCCATTCATTGAGCTTTTCCTGAAATATTTGTCTTGGAATAGTATTAGCTCAATGAGCTATATGTTGTTAGGAATTACCAAAACCACCTAGGGATAGTTGCACTTTCACTGTCGGTGGGAATTTTTTCTGTCCCCCAGTGTTCGGCTGGCGAGGCTCATCCTCGTCTTCACATGGCGTCTCTCTCCCCTTATGTTCGGCATTTAGCTTGCCGGCCTGCTTGAAAACCTAGCACTCTCTGTGGGTGTGGTTTGCAGGTTTTTCGGGGGTGCCATGAATCTGACATAACTTGTCTAGAATCTTATTTAGGCTGGACGGTCAATCTCTAATGCCTTTAAATGGCTTCTTCCGTTGACCGCGTTGAGAGCCCCTGAATCCGGCGTTGACCGTCATGTTATCTGGGCTGTCTTCATTGTTTCGACGCTTGTTTTTAATGCGTCGTGGCCTCCCATTGCCATCCCTGACTTCGGATGTGCCTGGGTCGCTGGTGCCACTATGGGCCAACCAGCTGTCCTCGCCCGTGCAAAAGCGAGTCATGAGGCTTGTTAGGGCTGCCATTGTCCTCGACTTTTCTTGGCAAAGGTATCTGGCAAGCCATTCGTCTCGGATACTGTGCTTGAAAGCTACTAAGGCTTCGGCATCCGGACAGTCGACGATTTGATTCTTTTTAGTAAGAAATCTATTACAAAGTTTTCGGGCTGACTCTCCGGGCTGTTGAATTATGTGACTTAAATCGTCTGCATCTGGAGGTCGGACATAGGTCCCTTGAAAATTGGCCCTGAAAGCATCCTCAAGTTCCTCCCAACTTCCAATGTAATTTTCGGGGAGGCTTTTCAACCAGTGCCGAGCTGGTCCTTTCAACTTGAGGGGTAGGTATTTAATGGCGTGGAGGTCGTCTCCATGAGCCATATGGATATGAACAATAAAGTCCTTAATCCAGACCCTAGTGTCTGTCGTTCTGTCGTATGCCTCTATATTCACGGGCTTAAATCCCTCTGGAAATTCATGATCCAACACCTCATCAGTGAAGCACAGGGGGTGCGCGGCGCCCCTGTATTTGGATGTGTCATGGCATGTTATTGACGGTTGTTGTGTTCGGTGTTGATTCCGAGCTGTTATTCGATCGGTACGATCGTTTTGATGGCTGTGATCCTGCGTCGGAGCATGCTTTCTAGATCCATAGATGGATCTGGCCACACTGGTTTTTTTCTCCAGGAGCTCATGTAAATCGTGTGCTGACTTATGTGCGGCATCAGTAGCTGCTCTGTCGCGACCGCGGGGTGGTCGGTCCGGCTGATCGGCCGTATTGTTTTTCAGCGGAATAGGCTCTATGGCCTCATCGTCGAATTCGGGCAGCAGCTTGCGCTTTGGGTAGCTCTTCGTGTGGCGATCATCGCCATATTTTTCTTCAGTGTCGAGCACTTTGTTCCATCTACGGTTGAGCGTATCCTGTGCGGCCTTAAGCCTTTGCTTCTGCTTCTTCAAGCTCCTCGCGGTGGCAATAAGCCTTCGATGGAGGTTCTCTTGTTCCAAGTGTTTTTCCGGGATGATGAATGCATCATCGTCCGGACTGTTCTCCTCTTCGGAGACATGTTGATGAATTTTACCCACGGGATCGGCGTCATCTGACATCGGCTTCGGACAATGTTCATCGTCCCCTGGCTCATCTTGCTCCATCGCTGGGTCCATGGGGTCGTTGTTTCCATTGGAGTCGACCGAGGTGTTATTCTTTGTTGTGCTATTTTTACTGTGGCTGGATTTAGAGCGGCGCCTACGGTGTTGCTTTGGTGGCTTATCGAGGGGATCATCATTCGCTGTGTCCTTCAGTTCCTCGCCATTGTTTTCTTTGGGGGTGTCCACCATATATATATCATATGATGAGGTGGCTGTCCAGTGCCCCGTGGGCGGTGGTTCCTGTTCGTCTCCAGCATCGTTGTCCATACCATCGATGTCGTCAGAGTTGAAGTCAAGCACGTCGGTTAAGTCATCGACAGTGGCTATTAAGTGGGTGGTGGGTTTGGAACGAATTTCTTTGTCGTCCGCTTCCCACTCGAGCCCGACATAGTTCGGCCCAGAGTCCTCTGACAAAGAGAGGGACCTTAATGAGTTTAGCATGTATCCCAAGGGTGAGTGCTGAAATATATCCATGGAGGTGAAATCCATAACTGGTGACCAATCAGATTCGATCGGCATGGGTGTACGCGGTTCGGATCCTGTAGCCAGAGACGAGTCCGAGGGTCCGATGGTACCGACCTCATAGGAGGTGGGATCAGTGTTCGACTCCAAGGCCGATGAGTGTGCGGCCTCCACGGCAGGGTCCATCCACCCGTCCTAGGATGGCGCAATCTGCTCCGGATTGATTCCTGAGGCAGCCGCAGGCGCAATCCCCCGAGTACTGTCCGATGGCAGATCTAAGGCATGCTCGTTGGGACTGTTCAGCGCACCTGACACGGGCTCGAATCCGTCGATGATCAAGTCTCCCCGGATGTCGGCGGTGTAGTTCAAGGTTCCAAACCTGACCTGATGGCCAGGGGCGTAGCTATCGATCTTCTCCAGATGGCCAAGTGAATTAGCCCGCAGTACGAAGCCGCCGAATACGAAGATCTGTCCGGGAAGGAAAACCTCCCCCTGGATTGTGTCGTTGAAGATGATTGAAGGAGCCATCGAGCCTTATCGCGACGACACAGTGGAATTCTCAATGAAAGCATCAATGTCGGTGTCAAAACCGGCGGATCTCGGGTAGGGGGTCCCGAACTGTGCGTCTAAGGCTAATGGTAACACGAGGCTGGGGACATGATGTTTACCCAGGTTCGGGCCCTCTCGATGGAGGTAATTATACCCTACTTCCTTCTTGATTGATCTTGATGATATGAGTATTACAAGAGTTGATCTACCACGAGATCGTAGAGGCTAAACCCTAGAAGCTAGCCTATGATTATAATTGTTGTTGTCCTACGGACTAAACCCTCCGGTTTATATAGACACTGGAGGGGGCTAGGGTTACACAGAGTCGGTTACAGAGAAGGAGATCTACATATCTGAATCGCCAAGCTTGCCTTCCACGCAAAGGAGAGTCCCATCCGGACACGGGACGAAGTTTTCAATCTTGTATCTTCATAGTCCAACAGTCCGGCCAAAGTATATAGTCCGGCTATCCGAGGACCCCTTAATCCTGAACTCCCTCAGCTATCAAGATTGCTCAAAACCCAATTCAGCACTCGAAGACAAAGCGCATCCAGATTCATCATCATTTTCTTCATGACCATGTGTTGAAGGGTGACATCTCCATCGACCACGCAAGTACTGAAGACCAGCTGGCCGATATCTTCACAAAGCCCTTGGATGAGAAGAGATTTAGCAAGTTGCGGTGTGAGCTAAATATCCTAGAATCTTCGAATGTTCTTTGAAAAGAACACACATCCTAACTCTTATGCTGACTTGATGACTTAGATGTGCAACACACGAAGTAAAGTTTTTCTTCAATCAATGAAGACTAACACTCTAAGTGTGAATAAATTAATGAAGAAATTGATTCTCAGAACCCTATGACAGTTGTACGCGGTGTCTGAAATCAGCTTTCTTATACGGTGGGTTATGCCACCAATCAAAGTTGAAAATCTTCAATTTGAGTTTTTCTTCATATTTGAAATTCCTCAGTTTACAAATTCTTCAACTTTGCATTGTCTTCACTCTTTCCGTCATTGTTCTTCATTGACTATATATATACACTTGAATTTTTATGTCTCTACAGTATTCACTTATTGCTATTTCTTCAAGTTGACCTTTTCTGCTAAGTGAATGTGATCGGACCCGCTTCCCTTCCATGCTAAACTCAACCTAGTCTATTCACAAACTCTTCATGTGCGTTCTACTAGAAACTCGTTCAAAATTTTCATTGTGTCCTTGTCAGCTGAAGAAATTGCGAACGAAACATGGAAATATTCTAAATCTGAATTTTCGGCTTTTGCCGCTCAAACTGTTACACATTCCATGATAAATCTTATCTATTCACCCACGATCTTACACGATCGCTACCTCACAGTACGTGGGTGACACATGCCACGCGGATGAGAAGGGTCACGGGCACGTTCGTCCAAATTCTTCGGGCGAACAGTTTTTCACCGTGGCTATAAATACCCCCTCACCTCCTCACTTTGCTTTTACTCCGCTCGACCTCACTCCCTCACTCAAGCTCTCAAAAACCTAGCGCCGCTGCTACCTTCATTATCGCCAGTGAGGAAGAGCTTCACTTCCTCGACCTCGTCGCCGTCGTACTCGCGCCGGACGCGGATTTTTTCACTCTGCCATCACCGTAGTAATCTTCATCTGCCAAGTTAGGGTGTGGAAGATCCAAGCCGACAAACTTCTCAATCTACACCTCCTGTTCGTCGTGTTCTTCATCAAGGGTAATTAAAAGTTACTTTTACGACCCTTATTGCTGCTTATGATTTTCATAAAATCCTCAAAAGGTGTTTATTCTTCAATCTCCACACTCTAAACACCTAGCACAATCCTCTGCTCTTGATCTGTTTCTCTAAGTGACGTTTTTCTTCATGATTCCTCAATTGTGTGAATCTAACAATCCGTGCAACTCTGGAACCTAAGTCAAAGAACGTTTAGTGAAATTCTTCAAGACACATCTGGTCAATTTCCTCAAACTTGTTCTGTTTTGCAAAAACTTCTAAGAACGCATATGACCTCTCCAAATTCTTCGCACCTATACTCTGTTCATAGGTACACATGTATGCTGCTGAATCACTAGGTTCTCATCAACTTAACTCATTTGCAGCATTCCTCGAAGAAAAGCTGCATACTTCCTCAAAGAATTCTATTGTTCAAATTCCTCAGCTGAAGAAAATGGCAGATGGTAAAAGGCCTCAGAAAGATGGAAAGAAGCTTGAAGTCAACACTGCCTTTGAAATCCCTGATGACATTTATGCAGAGTACTGCACGCCAAATGAGGCAACTCATGGTAAAGAAACCAAGAATGAGCTCAACGTGCGCATTCAAAGGATTGAACGCAGATGGGCACGGGAGTGGAGAGATTACATATATGTTACTCCAAAGTATATGAAGCGCTCTCAACCCTCCTTGCTCAAGACCTCCACTGGCACCTGGCCAAAGAGTTGATCCAACAAGCCTTAAACGTGGTGAGGATTATGCTGATGAATGGGCCAAGAAGAAGGCCAAATTGGCAAAACAGGCCAAAGAAGTAGTGAAAAAATTCAACGAAGATTCTGCTGCTGCCGTTGCTGAGGCCTGATGTCTACTACACAACCTTCTTCTTATAGATGTTGTTGGGCCTCCAAGTGCAAATGTTTGTAGGACAGTAGAAAATTTCCCTCAAGTGGATGACCTAAGGTTTATCAATCCGTGGGAGGCGTAGGATGAAGATGGTCTCTCTCAAACAACCATGCAACCCAATAACAAAGAGTCTCTTGTGTCCCCAACACACCCAATACAATGGTAAATTGTATAGGTGCACTAATTCGGCGAAGAGATGGTGATACAAGTGCAATATGGATGATAGATATAGGTTTTTGTAATCTGAAAATATAAAAACAGCAAGGTAACAAGTGGTAAAAGTGAGCGTAAACGGTATTGCAATGGTAGGAAACAAGGCCTAAGGTTCATACTTTCTCTAGTGCAAGTTCTCTCAACAATAATAACATAATTGGATCATATAACTATCCCTCAACATGCAACAAAGAGTCACTCCAAAGCCAGTAATAGCGGAGAACAAACGAAGAGATTATGGTAGGGTACTAAACCACCTCAAAGTTATCCTTTCTGTTCTATCTCTTCAAGAGTCCGTACTAAAATAACATGAAGCTATTCTTTCTGTTCAATCTATCATAGAGTCCGTACTAGAATAACACCTTAAGACACAAATAAACCAAAACCCTAATATCACCTAGATACTCCATTGTCACCTCAAGTATCCGTGGGCACGATTATACGATATGCATCACACAATCTCAGATTCATCTATTAAACCAACATAAAGTACTTCAAAGAGTGCCCCAAAGTTTCTACCGGAGAGTCAAGACAAAAACGTGTGCCAACCCCTATCCATATGTTCACAAGATCACTGAACCTGCAAGTTGATCACCAAAACATACATCAAGTGAATCACGTGAATATCCCATTGTCACCACAGATAAGCACGGCAAGACATACATCAAGTGTTCTCAAATCCTTAAAGACTCAATCCGATAAGATAACTTCAAAGGAAAAACTCAATACATTACAAGAGAGTAGAGGGGGAGAAACATCATAGGATCCAACTATAATAGCAAAGCTCGCGATACATCAAGATCGTGCGAAATCAAGAACACGAGAGAGAGAGAGAGAGAGAGAGAGAGAGATCAAACACATAGCTACTGGTACATACCCTCAGCCTCGAGGGTGAACTACTCCCTCCTCGTTATGGAGAGTGCCAGGATGATGAAGATGGCTACCGGTGAAGGGTTTCCCCTCCGGCAAGGTGCCAGAACGGGCTCTAGAGGCTTGTGGCGGCGGAACTCTGGATCTATTGTGTTCCTCGAAGGTTTTAGGGTATATGGACTTATATAGGCGAAAGAAGTCGGCCAGGGGAGCCACGAGGGGCCCAAGAGGGTAGAGGGCGTGCCCAGGTGTAAATATATGCTTAGGTCTTTCCCCAACACACGATTCTTGCCAACTAAAGAGTAGGTAGAAATGAGAAGGAATACTACTGACTCTTGCATAAAACTAAAAGATAGGCCCTTTGCAAAGGGAAGCAAGGATTTGCAGAGGTGCCAGAGCTTGATTTTGAAATAGAGATGAAAATAATTTTGAGAGGTATGCTTTCATTGTCAACATAACAACCAAGAGTTCCCAATATATTCCATACTACATACATTATAGGCGGTTCCCAAATAGAAGGGTAAAGATTTTACTCCCCCTCCACCAACAATCACACTCCACGGCTTGTCCGAAACAACGGGTTCCGTCCAACTATCAACAATACTGGGGGAGTTTTTGTTTGCAATTGTTTTGATTTGATCTTTGATCTTTTGATCATGGGACTGGGCATCCCAGTTACCAGCCATTTTTCTCGTGAATGATGAGCGGAATCCACTCATCGTGAGAATAACCCACCTAGCATGGAAGATACTGACAGCCCCTAGTCGCTACATGAGCGATTCGGGTTATATCTGGCCATGGGTCGGGCCGGGTCGGGCTTGGGCCGGGCCTGAAAAAGCCCATGGCAGAAAACTGAGGCCCAGGCCCTCCCAAGCCCTACTACCGGACCTACTTTTCAAGCCCAACCCCAACCCATCTGGTAAAAAGCCCTGAAAAGCCCTTAGGGCTTAGGGCCGTGGGCCGGGCCTCTTCCTTAAAATGCCAATATGCAAAGCCCAAGCCTGTCCAGGCCCTGTTGGTGGGCTCAAAACTTAGGCCCAAGCCCGGCCCACGGGCAAGCCCATCGGGCCTAGGCCCTGGATTTTAGGGTCGGGCCTGGGTGGGCCAACAGGGCCAGGCCTGAGATGGCCAGGACTAATTCGGGTATACAAAACAGATTATTATTTGAAGGTTTAGAGTTTGGCACATGCAAATTTACTTGGAATGGCAGGTAAATACCGCATATAGGTAGGTATGGTGGACACTCATGGAAGAAACTTGGTTCAAGGGATTTGGATGCACAAGCAGTATTCCCGCTTAGTACAGATATTTTGGCTAGCAAAGGATTCTAAATAGCAAGAACCACATGTTGGAGGATCTATAACAATATAACTTCTATACATACCCAAGCATAACTCATTACGTAGTCTTCCTTGTCCAACTTCAACTATTTTCTCAGGTTTGAACATAATTAATGGGGCTCACAATCATAGAAGATGTCTAAGATAGTATATTTATATGTGAAATTTCTCTTCCTTAAATATTCTTTCATGAATTGTTCAAGTGACCAATACAATGTTTGCTAACCTATAATAAATTTACTACCTCTACTTCTTAGATGTGAAGTCATTACTCCCAACGGGGTAAGCATATGAAACATATATAATTTCAGATTTATGACATTCAACTCATTCAACGCCCACCGGGGCATCCCAAAGCTTAGATTCTTGAGACTTCTTGACATATTATCTTGGGGTGCCTTGGGCATCCCCAAGATTGAGCTTTTGTGCCTCCTTAATTCCTTTTATATCTTGGTTTCCTAAATCTCGAAAGCTTCATCCACACCAAACTCAACAAGAACTCGTGAGATAAGTTAGTATAAACTAATGCAATAACCTTATCATTTTCTACTGTAAAAAATCACTAAAATTATTATTAAACATTGCATACTAAATGTCTCTGCATATTTAATACTCCTATCCTCAAATAGAATCATTAAACAAGCAAACATATGCAAACAATGCAAACATAACAGCAATCTGCCAAAACAGTATAGTCTGTAAAGAATGCAATATTCATCATACTTCCCTAACTCAAAAAATTATTATAAAAATACTATGCTATAGAAAATTTATCAGATATCAATATGCAAAAAGTTTCAACATTATATCATTCTCTGACTTTTCTAGGGAATTTTTGCAACAGCGGTAAACTTTCTGTTTTCAAACAGCAACATGTATACTTGCAAAATAAGCATGATAAAGGCTATCCTTGACATTTTTATTGAAAATATAGGGGAAAACATTATTATAAATAGCAGCAAGAAAATACTAATAAAATAAAATGACGCTCCAAGCAAAACACATATCATGTGGTAAATAAAAATATAGCTCTAAGTAAAGTTATCGATGAACGAAGACGAAAGAGGGGATGCCATCCGGGGCATCCCCAAGCTTAGGCTCTTGGTTGTCCTTGAATATTACCTTGGGGTGCCTTGGTAATCCCCAAGATTAGTCTCTTGCCACTCCTTATTCCATAGTCCATCGAATCTTTACCTAAAACTTGAAAACTTCACAACACAAAGCTCAACACAAAACTCGTAAGCTCCGTTAGTATAAGAGAATAAAACCACCACTTAGGTACTGTTGTGAACTTATTATAAATTCATATTGGTGTTAAACCTACTGTATTACAACTTATATATGGTTCATACCCTCCGATACTACTCATAGATTCATCAAAATAAGCAAACAACACATAGAAAACAGAATCTGTCAAAACAGAAAGTCTGTAGTAATCTGTATCAAACATATACTTCTGTAACTCCAACAATTCCGAAATAAATTGGTGGACCTGAGGAATGTGTATATTAATAATCTGAACAAAGAATCAACCTAAAATCACTCTCCAGTAAAACATGGCAGCTAATCTCGTGAGCGCTAAAGTTTCTGTTTTTTACAGCAAGATCATAAAGACTTCACCCAAGTCTTCCCAAAGGTTCTACTTGGCACAAACACTAATTAAAACATAATACCACATCTAAACAGATTCTAGATGCATTATCTATTACTAAACAGGAACAAAAAGTAAGAAACAAAAATAAAGTTGGGTTGCGTCCCAACAAGCGCTAACGTTTAATGCCCCTAGATAAGAATTGAAATATAAAGAGAGAATCATGAAGAATATGACTAGAACATTTAAGCCTAACCCACTTCCTATGCGTAGGTATTTTGTGATCAAACAACTTATGGTAACAATAATCAACTATCATAGGAAGGTAAAACAAGCATAGCTTCAAGATTTTCAACACATAGAGAGGAAACTTAATATTGTTGCAATTCCTACAAGAATATGTTCCTCCCTCATAATAATTTTCAGTAGCATCATGAATGAATTCAACAATATAACCAGCAGCTAAAGCATTCTTTTCATGATCTACAAGCATAGAAAATTTACTACTCTCCACATAAGCAAAATTCTTCTCATTCGGAATGGTGGGAGTATCATAAGAGACTTGAATACTATAAATTGTTTCCACATTAAAAGAGTAATGTTCAGAAAAAGGGTAATCATAATCATGACAAGCTTTATAAATGTAATCATCACTACTTTTTATAGTATAAGTTTCATCACAATAGTCATCATAAGTAGCAACTTTGTTCTCATCATAATCGATTGAAACCTCTTCCAAGAGAGTGGAATCATCACTACATAAAGTTGACACTCTTCCAAATCCACTTTCATATTCATCACAATAACATTCAACATCCTCCAAAATAGTGGGATCATTACTTCCTAAAGTTGACACTTTTCCAAACCCACTTTCATCAATATAATCATAAGTAAGAGGCATGCTATCATCATAACAACTTTGCATATCAAAACTTGGGAGGGTAAAAATATCATCTTCATTAAATGTAGCATCCCCAAGCTTGCGACAAACATTAAATTCAGCAAATATGTTCTCAAATATTTCATCCTCGTCAAACATAGCTTCCCAAATCTTGCGCCTTTTCATATCATAAGCATAATCACTCTCATCATTAATAGTATGGATAGCACCAATAGTATAGCAATTATCATCATCACAATGAGTAGTAGGAGCAACATAATTTGGGAGAGATACCTTTCTACCTTTGCTGCTCCATCTTTTCTTTTTCTTCTTCAACTTATGTGTGGGTTCAACCTTCTTCTCTGAGCTCCTTATTGATGAGATTGGTTGAATAGAAAGATCCTCCTTGTTACAGGATTCATCATAAGAAATAATAGGAGGATATTGGGAAGTCTCTTCCCTTTCATTAGTATTCTCTTCATCTTCTATTTGCTTTCTTTTCTTTAGGTAATTGGAAATATAAGGATTTTTAATGCAATTCACCGCACAATACAAATACATTTTCTCTAGATCAAAATCAAGAAGTTTATAACGGGCAAATTCTGGAAGGTGCTTAATTAAACGTTTCATTTCTTCATAACCCATAAGCAAACTAAGTTCATTATAATGTGCAAGGGAGATCATCATCACAATTTTTGGACACGATTCGATCATGAAACAATTTGCATAGGAGATGTAAATGACCACTTTCATTGCAAAGTTCACAAGTATGGCAAAGGAAATATAAATTTTCAGCACTCACATTTAACCTTTCTTGCAACAATTTAGTTTCTAAATGCTTAGGCCTCTTGCAATATATATCTTCTCTATTTGGTGTGTGTATGCAAACCCAATGCTCTCCACAAAAATTGACATGCTTATAAGAGATATTTTCATCCTGACTAGAGCAATCATCATTATTACTATGGATATTCAAGGAGTTCATACTAACAACATTGCAATCATGCTCATCATTCAAAGATTTAGTACCAAAAATTTTATAGACTTCTTCTTCTAGCACTTGAGCACAATTTTCCTTCTCATCATACTTACGAAATATATTAAAAAGATGAAGCGTATGAGGCAAACTCAATTCCATTTTTGTAGTTTTCTTTTATAAACTAAACTAGTTATAAAACAAGAAACTAAAAGATTCGATTGCAAGATCTAAAGATATACCTTCAAGCACTCACCTCCCCGGCAACGGTGCCAGAAAAGAGCTTGATGTCTACTACACAATCTTCTTCTTGTAGATGTTGTTGGGCCTCCAAGTGCAGAGGTTTGTAGGACAGTAGCAAATTTGCCTCAAGTGAATGAACTAAGGTTTATCAATCCGTGGGAGGCGTAGGATGAAGATGGTCTCTCTCAAACAACCCTGCAACCAAATAACAAAGAGTCTCTTGTGTCCCCAAGACACCCAATACAATGGTAAATTTTATAGGTGCACTAGTTCAGCGAAGAGATGGTGATACAAGTGCAATATGGATGATAGATATAGGTTTTTGTAATCTGAAAATATAAAAACAGCAAGGTAACAAGTGGTAAAAGTGAGCGTAAACGGTATTGCAATGGTAGGAAACAAGGCCTAAGGTTCATACTTTCAGTAGTGCAAGTTCTCTCAACAATAATAACATAATTGGATCATATAAATATCCCTCAACATGCAACAAAGAGTCACTCCAAAGCCACTAATAGCGGAGAACAAACGAAGAGATTATGGTAGGGTACGAAACCACCTCAAAGTTATCCTTTTTGTTCTATCTATTCAAGAGTCCGTAGTAAAATAACATGAAGCTATTCTTTCCTTTCAATCTATCATAGAGTTCGTACTAGAATAACACCGTAAGACACAAATAAACCAATACCCTAATGTCACCTAGATACTCCATTGTCACCTCAAGTATCCGTGGGCATGATTATACGATATTCATCACACAATCTCAGATTCATCTATTCAACCAACACAAAGTACTTCAAAGAGTGCCCCAAAGTTTCTAACGGAGAGTCAAGACGAAAATGTGTGCCAACCCCTATGCATAAGTTCACAAGGTCACTGAACACGCAAGTTGATCATCAAAACATACATCAAATGAATCACGTGAATATCCCACTGTTACCACAGATAAGCACGGTAAGACATACATCAAGTGTTCTCCAATCCTTAAAGCCTCAATCCGATAAGATAACTTCAAAGGGAAAACTCAATCCATTACAAGAGAGTAGAGGGGGAGAAACATCATAGAATCCAACTATAATAGCAAAGCTCACGATACATCAAGATCGTGCCAAATCAAGAACACTAGAGAGAGAGAGAGAGAGAGATCAAACGCATAGCTACTGGTACATACCCTCAGCCCCGAGAATGAACTACTCCCTCCTTGTCATGGAGAGCGCCGGGATGATGAAGATGGCCACCGGTGATGGGTTCCCCCTCCGGCAGGGTGCCGAAACAGGCTTCCGAGAGGTTTTTTGTGGCTATAGAGGCTTGCGGCGGCGGAACCCTAGATCTATTGTGTTCCCCGAAGGTTTTAGGGTATATGGACTTATATAGGCGAAAGAAGTCGGTCAGGGGAGCCACGAGGGTGGAGGGCGCGCCCAGGGGGGTGGGCGCACCCCCCTGCCTTGTGGCCTCCTCGAAGCTTCCCTGACTTCAGCTCCACGTGTCCTGGATCATGTTTGTTCCAAAAATCACACCCCCGAAGGTTTCATTCCGTTTGGACTCCATTTGGTATTCCTTTTCTTCGAAACATTGAAATAGGCAAGAAAACAGCAATATGGGTTGGGCCTCCGGTTAATAGGTTAGTCCCAAAAATAATATAAAAGTGCATAATAAAGCCCATAGTCATCCAAAACAGATAATATAATAGCATGAATGCTTCATAAATTATAGATATGTTGGAGACGTATCAAGGCCTCCACGAGCAAGACGGCTATGCGCAAGAAACCTGCTCGAAAACCAATTTCCTTAGCAATGCCCTCACGGCTGAGTTCCTCAGCAATGCCCTCATGGCCAAGATCCTTTGTGCCATCAAGGCAAAATCCTCAAGCTGCCCTAGTTCCTCAAGCTGCACCAGTTCCTCGGGTTTCAAAACCCTCAGCTCCTCCGACAAAGTCCTCTGCACCTGTGCATCTCGCCACGTGTCAAAGGACCACAAGCTTTTCTATTGCTTCAGGAGCTTCTGCAAGTTCTTTAGTTCCTCATCCATCATCAAAGAGCCCAACTTTGTAAAGACAAAGGCCACTGTAGGACGAGGCACTAGACCAAGTTCTCACAAGAAACAAGTTGTTTTTCAAGTGCCTTCTAATGATGATGAGGCTGATGATGAAGAATTGGCTGAAATCATCAGAAACAAACAGCAAAGGGCTGCTAGAGCCAAAGGAAGTGTTGAGCCCCTTCTTTTGGATCTAAAGAAGATCCTGGATTTCATTGACCTCTGGTATAAAGTACCAAACACTCCTCTGCCAAAGTTGGGCCCCACTCCTGGACAAATTCACATGTTGACGGCGTTCATAACTGAAGAAAAGTGGAAATATGATCAAGCCAGAATTTCTAAGAAAGCGCAGTATAAGAAACAACACTATCTGAAGGACAATGTTCTCAACCTTTCACCTGAACAACTCCTCGCTCTGCAAGCTGAGATCATATGGGCTCTGATGAAATTCATCATACTTCTTCCATTCATGAAGAGATTCCAGCCACTAGTGTTGATGAAAAAGCTGATGAAGAAATGGAGGCCCAGGCTGCTAGTGAACTAGAAGCTGATATTCCTCAGCCTGCAGCTCCAGAGATTGAGATTCCTGAGGTTATTCCTCAAATAACTGATACTCCTCAGCCAAAGCCGAAGAATCCATTCTCCAAGATTACAAAATTCATGGCTGACACTTTCTTCAATGAGCATGTATTCTTCACTGACTACAATCCCTATGACTCTACCTGACTGAGGAGGAAGCGCTTCTGGACTGCCAGCCAAGTCAATTTATATTCTTCTGTGCTTTTCAACAAGGACAAAGTCTTCGACCATTCTCATATTCCTCATGTTGATATGGAATCACTGCCTTGCTTCACACCAGCCCTCACTGCTATTCATGATGATGGACTGCTCAATTTCTGCACTGACATTTGCGATTGGAATGAAGAACTCATCTTCAGTTCTATGCGACGCTACACATCACTGGCAATGCTGAAGATGTGAATTCATGATTGTTGGACTGGATGACAGAAAACACTCACTATAAGGCACCAGCCACTAAATTGCTTCGTGCCATGCCTATCAGTCCTCCCCTAGAAGGTGCACGTCTTATCTACTCTAAAATTGAGCTATCTGATCACTTCATGCAAGTGTTGATGAATCCGTTGAAGCCTGGTCAAGCCTCAAGGACAAAGTTCCTTGTGAAGGAATTGCAATATGTGCCTAGGACTGTCTACCGTATTCTGACAAAGACCTTGAGTCCAATCAAAGGCCACGACTGGAATGATAAAGAAGTCGTTGGCATCATGAAGAATCTGCTATTCAACATCATGCACAGTATTCCCGTGAACTACCATGATTTCTTCATGAGGACTTTGGCTAATATTGCAATGTCTCCTTTTGAGTTGAAGCCTTACGCGCCCTGGATTATGAGATTCATCAGATTAAGGTATTCACTCAATTACAAAGCTGACACAGTCAACCATGGCAACTACTTGCCCCCTATTGAAGTCCTCAACGGACATTTTCCTTAGCTGATGAAAAGGGCAAGGCCACTGCAATAATTGATGAGGGATTCGTCCATTGGATGGACAGTTTTGCAAAGCTGCTTCCTATTCCACCAATGATGACTCTGCAACTCATGACTCTGCCGCCAATGGCTCAAAGCAAAGTCCTCAGGCCACAGCTCCAAGGGTGATGACTGATCATGAGCTTCTCCTCAGTCTTCATCAGAAGGTGGATCTCAATCATAAATGGGTGAAACGTCAGTTTGGTTCTATTCTTCATAACATGACTGCCACATATAATTCAGTGAAGAAGAACCACTACTACCTCAATGAAGTTTTTTATCGCACTTGGGTTGTCCTGACTCATCTCTATGGTGATGAGGATCTCAAATAGATGGGCTTCAAGTAGGACTTTGGCTGGTCTATACCTCCACCGAAGAAATTCAAGCAGGCTTAAGTTCCTCCTTTGGTGCCCAACTCATATTCCTCATCCCGTGAGACTGATGAGAATGAAGACTTGGACGACACTACGACAAGCCCTACTCCAACAACTGACCCCAACAACGCTGACGCTCCTCCATCGACTTCATGATGAAATTCTTCAGGGGCGTTAGTCCTCATTTTTGTCCCTTTTGGTCATTTGATGACAAAGGGGGAGAAATTTGAGTTAGTCTTCAAGCGGTTCTATCTATATGGGAATTTATTTTTGTTAAGTTGCAACTCTCGCTCTTCTGAAGTGTTTGTTGATTTCTCTTCAACCTATATGTTAAATGCATGTATGAATTACAAGATATAGGGGGAGATCTCCATGATTCTACTCTTCAAGTGTGCATTGCTTCAAAAGAAAATTCCTCACTATGCACATCTTCAGGGGGAGTTCTTCTATATCTTGCAATCAAATTCTTCAATATTGAGCACTTTCAATTCATATGTTTATCCCCGTTGGAAACTTAACCTATATTGTCATTAATCACCAAAAAGGGGGAGATTGTAAGTGCATCTAGTGCCACTTAGTGATTTTGGTGTATTGAAGACTTATAGGTAAAGGGACTAATATGTTTGTGAGTGCACACGTGTTCTATAGGTCGATGAGGAGTTTGATATTTACAGTGAAAGTCGACCCCTAAAAATGAATGTCTTCGGCTGACGACTTTGGTTCTCCTGATGACTTTGAAAGTGAAGAAATTGGTGTGACCTTGAAGACTTGGATATTCATGCAAGGATTATGAAGCGCGAAGACTTTTATTTTCATAGTTTCGTTTCTTCTTCTTGAGTCATAGGAAACACCGTACTGCTAAACGGGGTCGAGGTAATACTAAGGAAACTGATTTCCAAGTGATGCTCATCTCAAAATCCTATAGCTACCCAATCCTTCGAGTGAAGCAATTGGAAATCTCATATCAGTTCAATCATTTTCTTCAGTGACAAAGACAAAGATCTTCTGGTCTCTGAGGAATTTGTTCTGACTGAGGAGTTAGGAATTCACCAGTGCGGATTGCCTACACAATGAGGATCATGATAGCCTTGAGGAATTCGAACCTCACATATCCGACCGTTGCTGAGCCGCGCGCCAGCTGTTCCAAAAATATCCTACCACCTAACGGTCATATCATCCAAGGGCATTTATGTCTTATCATGTCGGGCAGCTCCCTAGGCTATAAATAGCCGCCCCCTACAACCACTAGCTGGTTGGCTGCTCCAAGAGAAACCGACACTTGTCATTTGGGAGCATCCTATCCTCCGAGGACTTTGAGAAAAAATCATCAAGTGAGGAAAAACCCAAATCCCAAACCCAAACACCAACAAACCCAAAGTGATTGAGCATCACTAAAGAGATTGTTCCTGTGTGGAACCGATGCTTATTACCTTTGAGGACTATGTATCCTCCAGACGGTTAGGCGTCATGGTCTGAGCATCCAAGAGGAATTGTGGATTGTCGAGTGATCGAGTCTATGAAGGTTTGGAAGTCACCTGTGAAGACTTACCACTACTGTTGGGCGAGATTTGCGTAATCTTAGCTCAAGGAGAATATGGTAAGGACTGTGTGTTCGGGACTGTGTGTCCTCGAGTTTAAATACTCAGCCGCTCCAACCAGACGTACAACTGTCACAACAGTTGGAACTAGTCAACCAAATCATTATCTTCACCAAGCCTACTGGTTCTATTTCCTCAACCCTTTCATTTCCTCACTTATGTGTTGATGAACCTGATCATTATTGTTTGAAGACTTTGAATGAAGACTTTCTCTAAATTCCTCAATCCTATTTCTTTAGTGAGTTTTGTCTTCATCCTATTATCCTGTGTTTATGCTTTTTGTACTCTATCTTTTCTCTTTCATTTCATCACAAAGACTATGCTTTTGCCAAATGGTCCAACGGAGCGGAACCCAGCACGAAAAAACAAGAACCAGAACAAGACGGATCAG
>NC_057804.1:621608929-621642102 GCF_018294505.1 Triticum aestivum
GACGGATCAGGGGGGGCGGGGGGGGGGGTACTTGAGGACAAGTCACGAGCAGCCGCCCGCATGGTGGCCTTCTCCTGGATCGTCAGAACACAACCGTCCAGCAGGACCTGGGACTGGCTGAGCCTCGCGCTCTGTCGTGCGGCCACCAACAGGGAAGCCCGACCCTGAAGCATGGAGCCAGCCACGGTAGGGGTCACCACGGCTAGGTCCAAGAGCGGGGAAGGCTCCATGTCCGGGGGCCCCAAGGATGGGGAAGGTGGGGACCCCGGCAAACACGAGTAGTAGACAACCCCAGGTGAGCGGGGCGATGAGGAAGGGCACGCCTACATCCCCACACTAACCACATCCTCCTCCACGGCCTCCAAGTCGGCAACCGAGGGAGAGACAGAAAGAGGGATGTCCAAGATCAAAGTCCCACTCCCTGACGCCGCCTGGGAAGCCGCCCCTACCGGGCAGGAGGGCCCACTACGAGTAGCAGCTGGGCTATGCCGCCCAGCAGACGAAGCCAGAGGGACCTCATCATCCTCATCAGCCTTCTCAGTGGAAGAGCTCCCCCAGATGTGGACCCATCCCACCATGCCAATCATCCAGGGGGGAAATCAGTAGCGGGGGCCGGCCCAAGCATATCCTCAGGAATCAAGGACTCGAGCTCAAACGTGAGGCGCCTCCCCATTCCCGAAGCGCCGAAGTAGAAAACCAGGGACAATCCATAAATCTCCGCCGAAGCGGGACATAGGATCTCAATGCGAGCGGGGCCATCACCCTCAAAAGACGTCGGGTCAGCCAACTTGCCCACCGGCTCAGAGATAGCCTTGAGGATATGGGCAAGCTTGCCACCCCTCGGCGCTTGATAACCCACAAGTATAGGCGATCAATTGTAGCCTCTTTAGATAAGTAAGAGTGTCAAACCCAACGAGCAGCTAAAGGTATAACAAATATTCCCTCAAGTTCTATCGACCACCGATACAACTCTACGCACGCTTGATATTTGCTTTACCTAGAACAAGTATGAAACTAGAAGTACTTTGTAGGTGTTGTTGGATAGGTTTGCAAGATAATAAAGAGCACATAAATAAAAGCAAGGGGATGTTTAGGTAAAGAAGCAATAAAGTTAGTATAGCGAGTGTGGAAAAGTGGTGGTAGGAGTTGTGAAATTGTCCCTAAGCAATTGACTACTTTACTAGACCGATAGCAAGTTTTATGTGGGAGAGGCCACTGCTAGCATGTCATCCCTGATTTGGAATTCTATGCACTTATGATTGGAACTTTTAGCAAGAATCCGCAACTACTAATGTTCATTAAGGTAAAACACAACCATAGCATTAAGATATATTGGTCCCCCTTCAATTCCATATGCATCAATTTCTATGCTAGGTTGAAGCTTCTGGTACTCTTGCCCTCCAATACATAGTCCTATTAACATACAACTAACCCTATGGTGTGATCCAGGCGTGTGCTCATATGATGGGCACTAAAGGATAGCAACATAACCACAAGCAAATTAAACCAATCATAGCAATTCACCAATTACCGAAAGGACAACGAAAATCTACTAAGACATCATAGGATGACAACACATCATTGGATAATAATATGTAGCATAAAGCACCATGTTCAAGTAGAGGGTACAATGGGTTGCGGGAGAGTGTACCGCTGAATATAGATGGTGGAAGGTGATGGAGATGTTGGTGAAGATGACGGAGGTGTTGGTGTAGATCGCGGTGATGATGATGGCCCCCGGCGGCGTTCCGGCGCCACCGGAAGCGAGGGGGAGAGCCCCCCTTCTTCTTCTTCTTCTTCTTCTTCTTCTTCTTCTTCTTCTTCTTTCTTGACCTTCTCCCTAGATGGGAGAAGGGTTTACCCTCTGGTCCATGGTCTCCATGGCATGGGAGGGGCGAGATCCCCTCCGAGATTGGATCTGTCTCTCTGTAGCATCACTACTAGGGAAAAACTTATACGCAGAAATTTAGCAACAGCGCGGGTCAAAAAAGGGCGCCGGTGCTAGATAGCAGTAATGATTGAGAAAAAACCGCGCTACAGATACAATCTTAGCAGTAGTGCGTGTAGCGGCAAAAGCGCTACTACTAATATTCCTGTTGGCAGAATGATAGGCTACGCATAGCAGTAGCGGGCGTGGAAGAAGCGCGTTACCGCTAGGGCATAAGTAGTAGCGCGTTTCCTACGAAGAGCGCTACTACTAATGGAAATAAAATAAGATGAAAAACAAATAGAAAAGTAAATGAAAATGAAAGAAATAGAAAAAGGAGAAAGGAAAAAATAAAATGTAAAGCAAAATAAATGAAAAAGCGGAAAAACAGAGGAAGGCATAGCAGTAGCGTGTGTTTGTAAGAGGCGCTATAGCTAACGTAGCTGCAGCGCGTGTCCTAGAACCCCATTATAGAAACAGAAAAGGAAATTAAAAATGGAAGAAAATTACATAGCTATAGCAGCAGCGTGTTTTGTAAAAACCGCTCTAGCTATCTTAGCTATAACGTGTTTTACAAAACACGCTACCACTAAGTTTGACTTAACCAAAAAACCGTTTCCCCCGGCCACCACTTCTCCCCCAAATCCCTCGACCCACCCCGCCGCCGTCTCCCCGATTCACCCTCGCCCCACTTCGCCGCCGTCTCTTGCCGACGTTGACGCCACCCGAGCCGTGCACCGTCGACGCCACCCGAGCCGCCCCCAATGCCACGGAGCCGCGCGGCCTCATCAATGCCGTCGGAGCCACCGTCGACGCCACCAGATCCTCCCTCGCCACAACTGCCTCCCTCGCCGTCACCGGAGACGCCCCTGCCTCCCTCGCCACCACTGCCTCCCTCGCCACCACTGGAGCCATCCTCTGTAAGCCCCCACCCCTCCTCTCTCTCTCTCATGCATAGGTTAGCTAGTTTAATTAGGTTAATTATCTAGGTTAACTAGTTAGGGCTTTGACAGAGAAGTAGTTAGGTTAACTAGTTTAATTAGTTAGGTTAATTATCTAGGTTAGTGCAAAAATTTAGCTAGGGCTTTGACAGAGAACTAGTTAGGTTAACTAGTTTAATTAGGTTAATTATCTAGGTTAATTAGTGCAAAATTTTATTTAGGGCTTTGACAGAGAACTAGCTGCGTTAATCTAGTTAGTTAAACTATATTAACTAACTAGGTTAAATAGGTAGGTTAATTAGATTCGTTGGATTAACAAGCTAGGTTAAGTATGTTGGCTAGGTTAGAGGAAAATTTTATTTTAGAGCATTAGGTCAGAAGGATTAGAGAAATGGAGTTCCTTTGCAATTTAATTGGGTTCTGTCCTAGGCAGAGAAGGGTTAGAGATAATAATGTGTGTTTGTGTGATAGAGAGGAATAGCTAGATCAACATAATTTGGGTTTTTTCCTAGGCAAAGAAGTGTTTAGTGAGGTCATTTTGCAAAGGTTTTTGATTTTTGAAAAGACCACTATTTTTGAAGGAAAAAAATTTAGGCAAATTTTATTTTAAAGATGATTCCTTCCTAGACTTTTATTGTTGATTATATCTTTTCATTGAAGTGGTCATGTTATATCTTTTCATTGAAGTGGTTCGATTGTGCCCAAGTGGCTTTGTTGTTTCCAGGGAATGATGCTGAGTGGCCTATGTTTTACCGGAATGTTGATTCATTTTTGTTCTGGCAAATTTCAGGTTCTCGATTTGTCCACTTTTTAGCAATGGTCATGACGAAATTTTCCGGGAATTTCGGCATGACTTGTGCTACAAACTAGGACATATTGAGTGCCCGGGATTTGCCGCACTAGGAAGGAGTCAACATTCCTGCAAAACAATAGGCCTTTTTTATGTCATTATTCATTTTATTAGGTCTAGAATTAACTGACTAGATTTAATCATAGGAAACATGACTAGCAACGATGAAGGACAGGGTTCTAGTGATTGCGTCGACGTCTACCAGGCGGCAGACGAATTTTTTAGCCTTACCGATGATAACTGATGTTGTTGCTGGGCCCACTGGCGGCATCGGGGACTGAGACCAACATGCAGACCGGTGCTGAGACTGAGACCGGCGCTGAGACTCAGACCGGCATCGGGACCGGCGTTGAGACTGAGACCGGTGCTGCCTCGGGGAGCGGAGCCGGTGTAGACCCGAAAGCAAAGAGGCAACAGCTTCCTAACAAACTCAGGACTACTAGGCTGGTGGTCACGGAGGTGGACGACGGCATTTTTGAGCCAAAGGCGCCCGAGGAAGCGCACTCGTGCTATGGCAATCAAATAGGCTGCATCATACGGATAACCACCACCATCAACGATGAGAAACTACAGAAGATAGAAAATATGAGGAGCTCCCTCCTGAAGAAGTTTCACCAGATATTCTTGTTCCCAGGCCGGAATGAGAAGGATTATGAAGATCCAGACGAGGACCCGACAATGAAGAAGATAAACAAACATGCCATGACCAAGTTTAGCGACGCGTTGGCCGCCTGGAAAACTCGAGTGAAAGCAAGGATCATCAACAAGAAGGAACCCTACTCCGAGATTGTAAAGGATAATCCGACAATCACGGAAGACCAGTTTCAAATATTCAAGGAGGCTTGTGAGGCCGAAGCTGCCAAAAACAAGTCTAAGTACATGAAAGGGCTTCAAGACAGGAACATTGGGAGCCACCACCTCGAAAGCCATGGTTACGGCTGAAAGAGGTCCAAATGGGCCAAGGAGGACGCGGAAGCCGCGAGTCTGGGCATCCCAGACCCCTTGGCGGATTTCACCGTCCCGCAGGAGCGTGACGTCCTGAGGGCCCGGCACCGTTGGGACCCAGTGAAGAAGGTTTACGAGACAACACCGGTCATTACGGAGTTCATGAGACTGCTGATAATTTTAGTTTTTAATCAATTCGACTTCACACATTAGTCATATTTGTAAACAATCCTTGTGCCTTTTGCAGAGAGAGCAGCACCGGATTGCGGCCGAAAGCGACTCGCCGTCTGAGGCATTGGCGAGGCCCAAGTGGGACACTCCATTCAACCTGGCGTTGAATATATTGAAACGACAACCGGTGGATACTCGACTGTCGTATGGACGTGTGCACGGTGTCAGAGACGACGCCACGTGGAAGAAGTACTACCGTGAGACCACAGAGGAGAGAAAGGAAAGACGGAGGTTAACTGAAGAAAACATCGACAAGAAGGTTGAGATTGCGGTTGAGAAGAAATCATCTCAGACAGTCGCAAGAGCGGTAGCGGCCGCAAAACAGGTGGTTGCAGATTTGTTTACTTCCTTGGTGACGGGCGTTTTCACTTGGACAAGGCAAAATCCATAAAAAAATGCAGAGGACTTTCCCCTTGCTGACTTCTTGGGAGCACCTGCTCCCGCACCGGCTCTCGCACCTGCTCCCACACCGGCTCCCGCACCTGCTCCCGCACTGGCTCCCGCACCGGACGTGCTCGGAAGTGCTTCATCTTTGGCTGAGCTCGACGCCCTCACGGTATCTGTCACACCGGCCCCCTTCAATATAAATGTATAATCTCCCGTTTTTGTTGCCTTTCGTATGTCTCACGTTGCAGACTTTTCTTTGCAGGTCGACGAAACCCCGTGCACCATATTGTACACCATCGGCAACCAGAAGGTGGACGTGGGGAAGGCGATGATAATGGAGCCAAAGGAACCATTGTTCCACAGCCGGCCGATCCCCCCGAACGTCTTCAAGGTTTCCGTGGCTAGTGTCGAACCGGGCCACGAGAATTTGCCTCCTCCAACACTACTGGTGGATGACGAGGAGACACCACGGTGGCTTGGTGATTGTTGCAATGGGTGGGTCCTGTTGTGGCCAAAGAGTCTGCTTCTTCTAGAGGCGGTCGGGAGCACACCCACGAGCACGCAGCCTCAGCAAGGTATGAACAACAACACCCCACCTACCCAATTAGCGTCGGGTGTCAGGTTGGGTGATAGCGGACGGGGTAAGGAGGAGGCTCCATTAGTTGCTGATGGCGTCGCCATGGATGAGGATGAGGACGACGGTGGCGCTGAACAGTATGTCTATACTAGCGCCTCCTCAGGGTTTGAGCATCATAAGTCGGTGCCTGAATTGCCGTCTCAACGAATTATGGACGACCTTCGGGCAGTAAAGAATTCTAGGAAGAGAGCGAGGAAAGGCAAAAAAGCTGATTCTATGATCCAGCCGCCTCAGCAGCCTCGGCTTCAGGATCGTATAGATATCCCCGATGCGGATAAATGGCATATCTCCGGTCAACCAATCCTACCTGCAACAGTGCTACAGGCCAGATTCAGCGATCTAAGGAGACTTCATGACGATGTGCTGTGGGTAGAGAAAGGCATCATCGCCTCGACAGATCCAGCATACCCACTCTACGTGGTTAATGTTCCGCGGCAAATGTCGTACGTCGATAGCTTCCCCCCGGATAAGTTCTTCCTCCGATTCGATTACATATTCGACATGTTTCACGTGAAGAAGCTGGATTTTACGTTTGTGCGCCTTTATGCCTTGCACATGAACTACATCATCAGGGTTGAGCAGATATCTCATATCTGTGTCGCTGACCCATACTACATGCACGAGGGATTCTTGGGAGTCTGTGCAGAGCACCGTTTATACGCGAGGGAATACATCATCAATTTCATGCTCGCCAATAATGACAAGGGGGCTATTCTCGTGCCTTATCATCCCATGTAAGTCATCTGTGCTGCTATCCTTCCTTCGATTTCAATCATTCATTTGCATGGTGGAGGCTAAGTAATTTGAGGTGTACTTATTTTGCGCAGCGGCGGGCGCGCCGTCCTCATCATCATATACCCCCAATTCTCCCACGCTCTTTACTTGGACTCGTCGAAGAACATTCACAAAAAGGATTACACCCACATCAAGGATGTTCTCGACAGTGCTATGTTTTACTACCAAGCAAGAGGTGGAGAGGTCAGGGACAAGAAGAGAAGGGGCGACAGGGTTGCCTTCGGCCATAAGACCGACTTCTCCTCGACTAGCAAAGATCACTCTAGTTAGGGCATTTTGGGTACGATGAACTTTGTTATTTATGCTTATGATATGTTGTTTCTATTTTTGCCAAGTCTGTCTCTTTCTGTTGCTCAACTATATATGTTGCATATCATCGACTCATGTGACGATGCAGGTGCATAGATCATCGATGGAGAAGAAGTGCTACACCAGGAGTATATATACGACGAGTGGCCAGAGTGTCAGGCCCAGGTGTTACCGGTTTCCGGTTTCCGAGCGAAAGGCAGTAGTTAGTTTAGGTTCACGCTAATGCGAGAGAGGGATATGAACTCATGTACTCAAAGTGGTAGGTCTTCTCACGTATACCATTGTTTAGATGGATGACGATGTATTTGCAAGTAATCAAGGACATGTATCACTATTTTCGAGATGATGACGAGAGACCACTTTGTGTTGGATGATGATTATGATGATGACATGATTTGATGAGACTAATTGTATGTATATGCTATGATTACATATGTATGTGTATGATATGCTAAAGATTATTGTATAAAGCCTATTCAAATACAAACAAATACAAAAACAAATATGCAGGAAAAAACTAATAAAACTAGTAGTAGCGATGGGGGAATATTTAGCAGTAGCGTCGCATTACTAGTAGCGCTTCCTGGTAAACATCGCTGCAGATAATATCAGCAGCGCCCTTTTGTAAACAGCGCTACAGCTATTCATGTATAGCAGTAGCGTGGGACAATAGGCACTACTGCTATATGTTAGCTATAGTGCCTTATTAGTAGCGCCTGTCCCCGCGCTACAGAGAGGCCCAAAACCCGCGCTGCTGCTAGGCTTTTCCCTAGTAGTGCATTCCCTGATTCTGCCCTTTCACCGTTTCTTATATTCCTGGATATCCGTAACTCCGATTGGATTGAAACCATCGACACGATTTGTTTCCGGATATTATCTTTCTTGTGGCAAAAGAAGAGCTGCAACCGCCTTATGGGGTGTCCACGAGGGTCAGGGGCGCGCTCACCCCCCTGGGGCGCGCCCCCTGCCTCGTGGGCCCCTCGAGCATCGTCTTGCGTTAAATCTTCTTCCCAAAAATCATAAATATTCCAAAAATATTCTCCGTCCGTTTTTATCCCATTTGGACTCCGTTTTGATATGATTTTTCAGTGAAACATAAAACATGCAATAAACAGGAACTAGCACTGGATCAATATGTTAGTCCTAAAAATAGTATAAAAAGTTGCCCAAAGTATATGAAAGTTGAATAATATTGGCATGGAACAATCAAAAATTATAGATACGACGGATACATATCAGCATCCCCAAGCTTAATTCCTGCTTGTCGTCGAGTAGGTAAATGATAAAAAGGATAATTTTTGATGTGGAATGCTACCTAGCATAATCTTGATCATGTAATCTAATCATGGCATGAATATTAAGACACGAGTGGTTCAGGGCAATAGTCTATCATGTGACATAAAAACAATAGTACTTCGGGCATCCCAAGAAGCAATCATGTCTTTCAAAATATCAATGCTAAAGAACATTATCCCTAAGAAATCATATAGTCTTCAATGCTCCCTTTTCTTAACACAAGGTACCCCTCATGCTCATCATGGTGTCAGGCAAGCAATTGGTTCATACTTTTTATGTGCTTCAGCTTTTTCAACCCTCACACAATATATGAGCGCAAGCCATGGATATAGCACTAGAGGTGGAATAGAGTATGATGATGGAGGTTGTGTGGAGAAGACAAAAAGGAGAAAGTCTCACATCGATGCGGCTAATCAACGGGCTATGGAGATGCTATCAATTGATGTCAACGTGAGGAGTAGGGATTGCCATGCAATGGATGCGCTGGAGATATAAGTGTATGAAAGCTCAAACTGAAACTAAGTGGGTGTGCATCCAACTTGCTTGCTCATGAAGACCTTGGGCATTTGAGGAAGCCCATCATCGGAATATGCAAGCCAAGTTCTATAATGAAAATTCCCACTAGTATATGAAAGTGATAACTCAAGAGACTCTCTGTATGAAGAACATGGTGCTACCTTGAAGCACAAGTGTGCTAAAAGGATAGTAACATTGCCCCTTCTCTCTTTTTCTCTCATTTTTATTTTCTTTTTTATTTTTATTTTTCTTATTTTTTTGGCGGGTTTCTTTGGCCTCTTTTTTTATTTGGGCTTCTTTGGACTCTTTTATTTTTCATAAAGTCTGGAGACTCATCCCGACTTGTGGGGGAATCATAGTCTCCATCATCCTTTCCTCACTGGGTCAATGCTCTAATAATGATGATCTTCACACTTTTATTTACTTACAACTCCATATTACAACTCGATACTAGAACAAAAATATAACTCTATATGAATGCCTCCGGCGGTGTACCGGGATGTGAAATGATCTAGCGTAGCAATGACATTAAAAATGAACAGGCCATGAAAACATCATGCTATCTATCTTATAATCATGCGAGGCAATATAACAATGAATGCTCAAGTCATGAATATGATGATGATGGAAGTTGCATGGCAATATATCTCGTAATGGCTATGGAAATGCCATAATAGGTAGGTATTGTGGCTGTTTTGAGGAAGATATAAGGAGGCTTATGTGTGATAGAGCATATCGTATCACGGGGTTTGGATGCACCGGTGAAGTTTGCACCAACTCTCGAGGTGAGAAAGGGCAATGCACGGTACCAAGGAGGCTAGCAATGATGGAAGGGTAAGAGTGCGTATAATCCATGGACTAACATTAGTCATAAAGAACTCATATACTTATTGCAAAAGTTTATTAGCCCTCGAAGCAAAGTATTACTATGCATGCTCCTAGGGGGGAGGTTGGTAGGAGTTAACCATCGCGCGCCCCCGACCTTCACGCAAAGACAAACAATCAAAATACAATGCGTGCCAATTTGGTTGCATAGTTAGGAGACCATACATGCATGCTTCGGGAATCACAAACCTTAACACCAATATCCTTACTAAACACAACCATTTACTAGTACCTCCCACATATTATCATCTCTATATCGCAAAACTATTGCAAGGAATCAAACATATCATATTCAATGATCTACAAGTTTATGTAGGATTTTATGACTAACCATGTGAATGACCAATTCCTGTCATCTCTCTAAATAGATATAAGTGAAGCAAGAGAGTTTAATTCTTTCTAAAAAAGATATGCCCATGCTCTAAAAATATAAATGAATCAAAGGAGCATTCTACAAATGGCGGTTTTCTATGTGAAGAGAAACATGCAATCCAAACTTCATATAATATAAGTGAAGCACATGAAGCATTCTATAAAGCCATACTAAAAGAGTTAAGTGAAGTGCAAAGAGAATTCTAGAAATCAACCAAGGACTATCTCATACCAGCATGGTGCATAAAAGAAAAGTGAAAACTAAATGCAAAAGACGCTCCAAGATTTGCACATATCGCATGAACGAAATGAATCCGAAAACATACCGATACTTGTTGAAGAAAGATGGGATGCCTTCCAGGGCATCCCCAAGCTTAGACGCTTGAGTCCCCTTGAATATTTACTTGGGGTGTCTTGGGCATCCCCAAGCTTGAGCTCTTTCCTCTCCTCCTTTTCCTCGTATCGAGACCTCCTCGATCCTCGAACACTTCATCCACAAAAACTTCAACAGAAAACTTGGTAAGATCCGTTAGTATAATAAACCAAATCACCACTTGTCGTGGATTTGTCACGGCAGATGTCCTCGTGAAAGGACTTAGTCGTGGAGCCATCGCTACAGGTTAACTTGAAGGGGTTAAAGCGGACACAAAGACACAAGGGTTTATACTAGTTCGGCCCCTTCGATGAAGGTAAAAGCCTACGTCTAGTTGTGATGGAATTGATATGGTTTCGATGGCTAGGGAGGAAACAAGCTTCGCCTAGGCTCGAGTTGTTGTTCTCTCTGAACCGCCGCCGGGTCGTCCCCTTATATACACGGGTGACGCCCGTCGGTCCACAGAGTCCCACACCGGTTCATACTCGTATCCCGGTTGGTCTCTCTCTATTCCTAACTTACAATGCAAGTTTACATATCAAGCTGGTTTACGGCTACAGGTTCTAAACCGACTACAGGCCTTGGGCCTTCATCTGCTTAATCATCTTTATACTACTAATGAAGTTAACCCGGCCCAGGTAGGCCGGTTCACACCCAGTAGTAATATCCCCAACATTAGGCCCCAGATTGATTTGAACTAGTTCATGTCAATCCTTCACAAGAAAATCTTTGTCTTCAACATCTTCTGGTAATTGATAAACCGCCATGTTGTCATCATCTCTGGTTGCTGTAAACCGGCATGACGTCATCATGAAGTTAACATTTATGATGCCTTCTTTTATTAATAGATCTGCGATACCCAAGGCAGCAGCTCTACTTCCGATTTCTGTGACTCCCGGATTCACGCGCCTGACACACGTTCTTTGCCTTATAAATAGGACCGAAGGGCCATTTCCTTTTCTCCCCTTCGTCTCTTTCTCTTCATCTTCCTCGCGTCGCCAGCCTCGGAGCTCCGCCACCGCCATCGACCTCTGCACCGTCTTGGGCCGCTGCATCAACCTGAACGATCCAGAGCACTGCGGTAGCTTTCCGCGTCTTCCTCGATTCTGGTAAGCCTTCTGCTCTTCTTGACATAGATCTGTTCTAGGGTTTCATGTTCTTGCCGCGTTCTTCACTTGTTCATGCTCGTACCCAGACTCCTGGATAGATCTGTGAAACCCTGCTCTGATTAGCAGTAGCCTTTTAGCATCCACCTGTAGTTTCACGCTCGGGTCCATAGGTCTCATCTACGTACCTGCCCATTGATTCACTTCCGTTCTGCTTTAATCTTTTGAATATTTTCTGTTTTTCTGAACTTGCTTCAGATCTATTGCCGCAATAAGACTTTGCAAAACCTGTTTCTGCATACTTAGCCATCTGCAACCTCAATTGCTTTCAATGTTTAGATCAGGCAGTTTAACTTAATATAGAAAAAGTTAATAAACCGGTATATACCATTAGTCCCCTTGTTGAACCGCCATAACTCTTAGCCATATGATGCCACTTCATAAAAATCCGGTTTAAGTATACTGCCTCCGGTTTAGCATTGTTCATTCTAGCGCCTTCTTTTATCCAACATGTTCTTGAACCGAAATCACCTATTTCTTGTAGATTTTACCATGGACAAACAAGTATATGAGTGCAACTGGGTTCCTTCTCGTGTCACAGAAGCTCAGTTGGATGATTTAGTCTTGATCGGCGCTTTAGACAGCAAAGAGACTATCCACTGGAGGGTTCCTGGGAATGAATGTCCTCCCACACCTCAAGAGGGAGAGGTTGTGATCTTTGCGGATCACTTAGCCCGGGGCTTCAAACCGCCCGGCTGTAAATTTTATCGGGACGTGTTAGCCAATTTTCAACTTCGCCCGCAAGACACTGGCCCTAACTCTGTTACCAACTTATGTCACTTCCAAGTGCTCTGTGAGGTATACCTTCAAGAAAAACCCACAGTCGAATTGTTCAGAGACTACTTCCACTTAAACCGCCGCACAGAATTCACTGATGGCCCCAATACCGAATTGGGCGGTATGGCAATTCAGAAAAGGAAAGAAATCACTTATCCTCATGCCAAACTACACAGTCACCCCAAAGAGTGGAATGCAACATGGTTTTATTGTAAAGATACTTCCCCTGATGATGAAAATCCTTTGCCTGGCTTTCGTCCGGAGCGGCTCAGCAATACACAACCTTTCCCACAAAGGTTAAGTGTCAAGGAGAGGAGTAAATACGCTTCGCAACTATCCAAGCTCCGAGCCTTCATGGCCAATGGTTTAACAGGAGTAGATCTCACACGCTGTTGGATATCCTGGAGCATACTGCCTCTCAGCCAGCGCTCCGGTTTAATGTGCGAGTATACTGGTAGCGTTGATGACCCACTCCAACACATCAACATCCAGCTCTCCGATGATGAAGTCACAGAGGCTGTAAAGAAAATGCTGAACGAACCAGAGCACCTCTGTGCTCAAACCGGCCTGCCCCCTTTCTGTGCTACCAACAAACCGCCGGCTATAAGTTTTTGATTGCATTTCTTACTGAGCCTGTTATTGCTATCTCTGTCTGACATCAATTGCTGCTTAACCAGGGTGATAATCCATTTTGGAGCAAGAAGCTTTCACAAGACAAACCGGAGAAGGCAGAACGGCCAATCTAGCCAAAGACCAAGGTCGTCAAGAAGCCTGCTAAAAAGGGGAAACCACTGCTTCATATTATCCGGCTGTTGATGATGATGTGGGTAACTTGGACCCTGAGGTAGAACTCGATTCACTAGGCTTACCTTTTACACGCCTTATTGATGATGATACTTGTCAGGACGACGCTGAAGCCAGTAATGCTGACGTTGCTGAGGTAATTATTCTCTCTTCCGATTCGGATCCTTTGCCTTTCCAAAAATTTCGCCAGGCAAACCGGAAAGTTAAATTTTCTCATCCTCTTGCTTATTTGGATCCCAAATTTCTTATGAAGACTCAGCAACATGAAGCTCGCCGCACAACCCGGCATAGCGGCCAGGTAGTTACCTCCGCCGGTTTACCAAACAGTCCGGTTCGAAAACGCCGCTCCGAGGTCTCCGACCTTTTTACTAATTTATGTCCTAAAGCGGGTTTCACCCGTCAACCTCTTAATTCGTCCGACTTCGATTATCAGGTTACTTCCCATTCTTCCTCTAGTGAATCGTCGGCCACTCAGCTGCCACCACCTAAAACGGTTCTTGGGTAAGCTAAACTGGACATATGCTTCTGGTATACCATGTTACAACTTATGTTGTTCCTTGACTCTTTGTTTCTCTTTCAGGGCTAAACCTAAACCAAGCAAAAAAGCCCGCTTGAATAAAGCGGCCGAGGAAGATGTTGCCCCTGATCAGGATAAAACACCAGATCTTGAATCGTTCGTTCCTGAAGATATTCCCAATGATCCTCCTTTGCAAGATGATGCTATTACTGATACAAGGCCTATCGATACCTCAGTCCTTGTTGATCAGCCTGCCAGCTCCGTCCGGATTGATGGATCCCGCAGTCCTTCAAAACCTGCCGATAAACCGACTGTGCCAACGCAAACCGGCGAGTCCAAGGATGATGACGTTGTAATTAGCGGTGTAGGTCGCTTTGAACCAGGGAATCTTGTCGCTTTGGCCAAGCATACTGTGAAAGAAGATTCTTCTGGCATGAACAAAGGCAAATGGAATGTTGAACTGGAAACATATGCTGCTCTGAGTGCCCAAGATGTTCATTCTGGTTACTTGAACCGGCTATATATTAGTCGTGACTGTGAAGCTGGCCTGGTAAAAATAATGAGAGATAAATTTGAGGTAATTTCCTGGCGCTTCTTCTTTCTTTTATTATTTCCACTGCATTAATCCTCCTAGCCCCCAAGTGCCGGTTTGTAATCTTCTTCAAACCGGGATTTGAACATAGTCCTCAATACTTTGAAATCCATCAATGTAGCCCCCAAGGGCCGGTTTAACATAGTATAGTTAAACCGGGATTCCAATAAAGATTTTAACATCAGAACATAACTGAGCAAATAGCCATTAGCCCCCAAGTGCCAAGTTGAATACCTGTATTGAGCTTGGGACTTTGCGATTTAGTAACAGATGAAAAATTGAAGGTGCATTAGCCCCCAAGTATCAAGTGTATAACTTGTTATGTGGTTGGTACTTCAAATTCTTGTACCGTTTGTTGAAAGCCAAGCACTGTCTTTATGCAGGCTGAAGTGAAGATCAAAGAGGACCGGATTACTGATCTGCAGGAAATTTTGAAAACCCAACAAGCTGAAATCGATAAGGCAAGGGAAGAGACAACCAGCGCTTTAAGCATCACAGAACAGCTGAAAGAGGGCTTCAAGAAGGAGCGGACTGATTGGGCCGCTGAAAAGGCTGATTTAATAAAAAGAGCTGAAAACGCTGAAGCTGCCCTTAAACCGGTGGTAGATGAACTGACCGCTGTAAAGCGGCAAGTACATTCCATGACTGCTGCTATCTTTGGTAAGCTCCTTTTGATTTCCTGGACAACTCGGGCCTGTTTATAATAGATCCGGTTTGTGATCTTTCCATTATTGTTTGCAGGTACACGCATTGGTCACTTAGGGTCAGATGTTCGGAAGAAACTGAAAGCTGCCTACACTTTAATTGAACAGTTGTATACCGGAGCGCAACGGATCATCACCACTGCATCTCATAACAATCCGGCACCCACTTTAATCCAAGACACTCTTAACAGATTGTCAATGCTTCCCGCTCACATTGAAGAACTGAAAAAATCTGCTGGTCGAACCGGAGCCATCAACGCCTTAATCCGGGCAAAAGCATGGGTGCCGGATTTGGATCCTGTTGAAGCAGCTCAAGGCTATCCCAGCTTGAAGGAAGATGGCTCAGAGTTCAATGAAGATGATTTGAGGGCAATAAACCGTGCAGTACGCCCTCTGGCTTGTCAATTGGCTGAAGAGGCAGACTTGTCGCATTATCAAGCTCAGTACAATGATCAGAATAAACGAGTGCCTGCGCCAACTCCTGAAGCGGAGAATTTGATTCCTCCAATCCGTAAGCATACTTACGCTCCTGATATTGAACCATCTGTTCTGATCCACGAAGAAGCAGTCTTTCAAGCTTTAATGGGAATCGACTGGACCACTGTTGATTTGCAGCCAATGGATGGAGAGGAAGAAACTGAAACGGCACGGGACGACCCACAATCATCAGACCGGGGCGATGAACAGGCTTGAACCGGACGCCGGTTTAAGTAGCTGCTTTATTATGATCCGCTAGAACAACAGTTATCTTATTTGGGCACCGTGTTGCCTTGTAATAGGATAGTCTATATTTCTGCCTTGACTATGCCTTTGTGCATAAGTACTGATGCTTTTACTTGAAATCCTCGATTTATATTTCCTGCAGTCAGAAAAGCTTGAACTTCGATGGCGGTTAAACCGCCAGCCGGTTTATGATCTTTATACATATATCATCAATGTAGTTAAGACATGTGATACAAAATACCTGCCATCGCTGGGCATGAAGTTGGCTTAGCCAGGCTTGAAACGGAGTACTTATAAACCGTTGCCATCAAAGGGAAGAAAATAACTCCCATGTAAACCGTGCTGGGTCATTATGAGCCCCCCCCTGCTACTTTATGATGTTAACAGGAAGGTTAAACCGGGCATATTTCCCGGATTACAAATGAACCGATTTCCGTTAGCTGAACTGGTAAAAAGATGTTGTTGGTTTAAAAGAAACACAACAAAAATTGAAGAATAGCCATAAAATAAATATGGAAACAAAGGCAATGATAAAAAACCGTTTGCAAAATCATGCTTTACTGAGCTGATCAGATGGTGTTACCATGGTCGGACAGGACCAAGCCCCCAAATAGGAGTGACAATAGTTCAAGTCAGCCAGGTCCCCAAATGAAACTGTGGCATTTATGCCGATCAAAAGGCGTGGCAATGGTTTGGGTTCGACCAAGCCCCCAAGTGATTTTGTGGCCTTAGGCCGATCAAGAGGCGTGACTGGTTCAGACTTGACCATGTCCCCAAGTGATCTGGTGGCTTTCGCCTATCAAAAGGCGTCGCATTGGTTCGGACACGACCAAGGCCCCAAGTGATATCACAAAGCTTTTGTTGAAAAGCAAATTTCACGGGGAAAACCGGAGGCCGCTTTAAAACAGAACCACTCCATGTAATCACACATGATATGAAAGAACAGAGACCCCGCTTTAGCTGAGGCTCCGGTTTTATTATATCAATGATAATATATACACTACCATAGTATGTACATAGATAGAGCCGATGGCTCAAGTGTAGTAAGGCCGAAGATGAGCTATATTCCATGGCCTGTTGGTCTCCTCCTCTGATGTGCGCGAGTCTTTATGCTCTCGAATATCAATCAGATAGTATGACCCATTGTGCAGATTCTTGCTGACCACGAAAGGTCCCTCCCAAGGTGGGGATAACTTGTGCATATCCGTCTGATCTTGGATGAGCCGAAGCACCAAATCTCCTTCTTGAAAAGTTCTAGTTCTGACCCGGCGACTGTGATAGCGACGAAGATCTTGTTGATAAATCGCTGAGCGGGTAGCCGCTATGTCACGCTCCTCATCTAATAGGTCCAAAGCATCTTGTCGTGCTGTCTCATTGTCCGCTTCAACATAAGCCGCCACACGAGGCGAATCGTGCCGGATATCACTAGGGAGAACCGCCTCTGCTCCGTAGACCATAAAAAAGGGTGTGTATCCTGTAGATCGGTTGGGTGTAGTGTTGATACTCCATAGCACAGATGGTAGCTCTTCGACCCAACATCCCGGTGTTCTTTGCAATGGAACCATAAGCTGGGGTTTGATGCCTCGCAAGATCTCTTGATTAGCTCGTTCTGCCTGCCCATTGGACTGGGGGTGAGCCACTGATGATACGTCAAGTCTGATGTGCTCACGTTCACAGAATTCCTTCATATCACCCTTGGATAAATTGGTACCATTGTCAGTAATGATACTGTGTGGAAAGCAAAACCGGAAAATCACCTTTTTAATGAACTTCACCGCTGTAGCTGCATCACACTTGCTGACAGGCTCCGCTTCAACCCACTTGGTAAACTTGTCCACTGCCACCAAAAGGTGGGTTTTCTTATCCTTGGACCTTTTAAAAGGTCCGACCATATCCAGCCCCCATGTTGCAAACGGCCAAGTAATTGGAATCATCCTCAATTCTTGAGCCGGCACATGAGCACGCCTTGAAAATTTCTGACAGCCATCACACCGTTTAACCAAGTCCTCCGCATCAGCATGAGCTGTCAACCAGTAAAACCCGTTGACGAAACACCTTAGCTACCAAAGACTTTGAACCGGCGTGGTGACCACAATCCCCTTCATGGATTTCTCGTAAAATTTCACAGCCTTCCTCAGGGGAGACGCAGCGTTGAAACGCCCCTGATACACTGCAATGATGCAATTCGCCATTGACAATAGTCATAAATTTGGATCGCCGGACTATCTGCCTGGCTAGAGTCTCATCCTTTGGCAACTCTCCCCGGTTCATGTATGCAAGATAAGGAACTGTCCAATCCGGTATAACATGCAGGGCTGCCACCAATTGAGCCTCCGGATCAGGAATAGCCAAATCCGCTTCACCTAGGAGCTTGACTGACGGATTGTGCAACACATCAAGAAAGACATTAGGCGGGACCGGTTTACGCTGAGAGCCCAACCGGCTTAAAGCGTCCGCAGCTTCATTTTTTCGACGATCCACGTGATCCACCTGATAACCCTTGAAGTGACCGGCAACAATATCCACCTCACGACGATATGCCGCCATAAGTGGGTCTTTAGAGTCCCAAGTGCCAGACACCTGTTGAGCTACGAGGTCCGAGTCACCGAAGCACTTAACCCGACTTAGATTCATCTCTTTAGCCATCCGGAGACCATGGAGCAAGGCTTCATACTCAGCTGCATTATTAGTACAAGGGAACATTAAGCGGAGAACATAACAAAACTTAGCACCTCGTGGGGAAGTTAACACGACTCCAGCCCCTGAGCCTTCCAATTGCCTGGATCCATCAAAATGGATAGTCCAATATGTGTGATTCGGCTTTTCCTCTGGTGCTTGCAACTCCGTCCAATCATTGATGAAATCAACAAGTGCTTGAGACTTCACCGCCGTCCGAGGCACGTACTTCAATCCGTGCGGCCCAAGTTCTATGGCCCACTTGGCAATCCGGCTAGTCGCCTCTCGGTTCTGTATGATATCGCCCAAGGGAGCTGAACTGACCACTGTGATGGGGTGCCCTTGGAAATATTGCTTCAACTTCCGGCTTGCCATGAAAACTCCATATACTAGCTTCTGCCAATGCGGATACCTTTGTTTGGATTCAATAAGCACCTCGCTGATATAGTAAACCGGCCGCTGAACCGGATACTCCTTGCCTGCCTCCTTGCATTCTACCACAATAGCCACGCTAACTGCACGAGCATTGGCCGCTATGTATAACAATAACGGCTCCTTGTCGACTGGAGCTGCAAGAATGGGCGGATTGGCTAATTGCCGCTTCAAGTCCTCCAACGCTTCATCAGCCGCCGGACTCCAGATGAAGTGATCTGTCTTTCTCAACATCTAGTATAAAGGGATGGCCTTCTCTCCGAGGCGGCTGATAAACCGGCTCAGGGCGGCGATCCGACCCGCCAAACGCTGAACATCGTTGATACACTTTGGTTTAGCTAGGGAGGTGATAGCCGTAATCTTCTCCGGATTAGCCTCAATTCCTCTGTTGGACACAAGAAAACCCAGTAACTTGCCTACTGGAACACCAAAGACACATTTGGCAGGGTAAAGCATCATCTTATAAACCCGCAAGTTGTCAAAGGTTTCCTTCAAATCATCAACCAGCGTCTCCTTCTGCCTTGACTTGACTACAATATCATCCACATAGGCATGCACATTGCGGCCGATCTGCTCATGCAGGCCATTCTGTACACACCGTTTATAAGTGGCTTGGGCGCTCTTGAGCCCAAAAGGCATAGAGACATAGCAGAAGGCTCCAAAGGGAGTAATAAATGTCGTCTTCTCCTGGTCCTTAACCGCCATTTTAATCTGATGATACCCAGAATACGCATCCAAAAAACTCAAACGCTCACAACCCGACGTGGCGTCAATAATCTGGTCAATGCGAGGGAGGGAAAAAGGATCTGCTGGACAAGCCTTGTTAAGATCCGTGTAATCCACACACATGCGCCAAGTGCCATTTTTCTTAAGAACTAGCACCGGATTAGCGAGCCATTCTGGATGGAACACTTCAATGATAAAACCAGCTGCTAAGAGCCTGGCCACCTCCTCCCCAATAGCTTTGCGCCTCTCTTCGTTAAACCGGCGGAGAAATTGCTTTACCGGTTTATACTTGGGATCAACATTAAGAGTGTGCTCAGCGAGTTCCCTCGGTACACCTGGCATGTCAGAAGGCTTCCATGCAAAAATGTCCCGATTCTCACGGATGAACTCGATGAGCGTGCTTTCCTATTTAGGGTCCAAGTTGGCACTGATAGCGAATTGCTTGGACGAATCACCGGGCACGAAGTCAACAAGCTTGGTCTCAGCCGCTGATTTGAACTTTAGATCTGAATCATGCTCCGTAGTTGGCTTCTTCAAAGGGGTCATGTCCGCCGGATCAATATTGTCCCTATAATATTTTAACTCCTCCGTGGCACAAACCGACTCTGCATAGGCCGCATCACCTTCCTCACATTCCAAAGCAATCTTGCGGCTCCCATGAACCGTTATTGTCCCTTTGTGACCTGGCATCTTGAGCTGTAAATAGATATAACAAGGCCGTGCCATGAATTTGGCATAAGCCGGCCGCCCAAACAAGACGTGATACGGGCTCCGGATCTTCACCACCTCAAAGGTTAGTGTTTTGGATCGGGAATCATGCTCGTCCCTAAAAGCCACCTCCAGGGCTATCTTACCAACGGGATATGCTGATTTGCCAGGCACCACACCATGGAACACCGTATTAGACGGTCTGAGATCCTTCTCTGTTAGCCCCATGCGGCGGAACGTCTCATAGTACAGGATGTTAATACTGCTCCCTCCATCCATGAGTACCTTGGTGAATTTATAACCTCCCACCTGAGGGTCTACCACTAATTCCAACTGGCCTGGATTGTCAACCCGGGGGGGTGATCCTCCCTGCTCCACACGATAGGCTGCTCTGACCAGCGTAAATAGCGCGGTACGGCCAGTTCAACAGAGTTCACTGCTCGCTTATGAAGTTTCCGGTCGCGCTTATCCGAGCTAGTTGTAAAAACGTGATACTGCCCATTGTTCAACTGTTTTGGCTGGCTCTGATAACCCGACCACTGCTGCTGCTGCTGTTGGTTGTAACCCCCTTGACCGTTCTGATTATCCTGGTTATTATTACCGCCCTGATGAAAACCTGAACCGGAAGCTCCATCGTGACCCGGCCCATGGAAACCGGATCCTGAGCCACCACCTGACCCATGGTCATACCGGAAGGCATTAGAATTTTTAAATTCCTGCATAATATAACAATCCTTCCAAAGGCGGTTAGCCGGCGCCTCCTTCGTCCTGTGTTTTGGGCAAGGCTGATTCAGGAAATAGTTTAAGCGGTCCGGGTTAGGATTTGGAGCCCCATTAAGATTCACCGCTTTACCTCTGCGCCACTGACCCTTGTCCTATGCATTAGTGTTAGCCACAAAGTCCATGTTGCCATCCGCTTTACGCTTGCCTCTGTTTCCATGGCTCGCCAGTTTGTATTGGTGCCCCTTAGAGTTGCTATTCTTTCTTCCCTTCCCTGCTTCGTCATCCTCAGTCTCGGGATCCTTGGTACTATCAGAATCAGCATACTTCACTAAAGCGGCCATGAGAGTTCCCATGTCATTACAGAATCGTTTCATACGCCCCAACTTCAACTTTAGAGGCTTAAACCGGCAGTTGCCCTCTAGGGTTATGATCGCAGAGTCAGCATTGATTCTGTCAGATGAGTGCAAGACTTCAGAAACGCGGCGTACCCAATGGGTTGTTGACTCTCCGTCCTCCTGTACACAAGCCGCCAAGTCTACTATGGATTTAGGCTGCTTACAAGTATCTTTAAAATTCTGGATAAACCGGGTCCGCAACTGGGCCCATGAACTGATAGAATTAGGCGGCAGGCTCTTCAACCAAGTACGGGCTGTGCCTTCAAGCATCATGGTGAAGTACTTTGCACATGCAGTTTCATCCACATCCAGCATCTCCATTGCCATCTCATAACTCTCTACCCACGCCTCTGGAGACAAATCAGCGGTGTAATTTGGCACTTTGCATGGACCCTTGAAGTCCTTGGGCAGGCGTACATTGTGTAACGCGGGGACTAAACAGGGCACTCCCAAGCCAGATGCGACCCCTGGCCCGGCAAAGGTGGTAGGACGAACTGGTGTAAGCTGATCCGCCTCGTTCTGTGCTGCTAACTCAGCCTCCCTTCGTGCCCGGGCCCGGTCTACTACATCCTGAGCATCGTGAACACCACCGGCTGAGTTATTGCCACGGGCCGCTTCACGGCCCCGCGCATTGCTCGAGATGGCCGGTTCATCCAGGCGCCTGCTATAGCTCCGGCTTGGACGAGGTGTGGAATGAATCCGATCGCGGCTGTATGAATATGCCTCCTGTTGAACCAAAGCGGTCCGGAGAAGTTCCTTAACCCGGCGCGTCTCTATCGCTTGTGGAGAGTCTCCTTCGACCGGGATAGCTTCTAATCACGCAGCAGCTGCGACAAGATTGTCCATGGGATTAGAATAATGACCCAGAGGCGTCTGGACTGGCGGAGGAATCACAATGTTCTGCCGAGGAGGTTCCATCAGGCGGGGTTGGACCGTCGCTCCCGGCCCTGGTGCCTCGACCCGGTTTACCTCCAGGTGCCCCGGTGGATTACTGGTTCCAGCACCCGGAGTATGAAAGAGATTTCGAGGGTCGAACCCTAACGGCAGGCGTGATCTGTGCTTCCGCTTCAAGACCTCTTGTGATGCGTTCTGGTCGAGCATGAGCTTATAGGCCTGGGCGTCCAAAGCGTCCCGTTCTGCAGCCATCCTGTCCTTCTCTGCTGCCAGGTCGGCTTTGGCCTGTACGATCTGCTCCCTTACTTGTGCAATCTCCGCATCATGGGCATCCTGATCCGTCGGATTGGCCTCTGCCATAAGTGCTGCTAATGTGTCAAACAAGTCAGACAGAACTTGAACCGATGGGGGCACAAGGCCTCCTGCCCTTGCTGCCACTGCCGCTGCTAATCCGGAAAGCATTGCCGCTGCGGTCGAAGAGTGATTCGCCGCCTGCGTGCCGGCCATGAATATTCCAACCCGGTTGATCTGATCTGGGGGGTCCGGAACACTGTCGCCATCAGAACAGCCCCTAATCCGGTCATCTTGCAACTGGTATAATGATTCAGTCTCTCCGGTTGAAGATTCGTCACCGGAATAGATGACAGTCTCGCTACCGTATGCTGACTCGTCCTCCTGCTCTCCTCCGTGGATGACTCCCACGAAGGCTCGCTTCACGGCCGGTTTAACCTGGGTAGATCTCGCACGCTGAGCCGTCTCGACGAGGTCGGTGCGGATGTCCGGCTCAGGCCCAGGCTCACCAATCTTGCCGATAAACACATGTATGCCACCAAAGGGGACCCGGTACCCGTACTCGACCGAACCGGCTTCGGGACCCCATCCTGCATCGTCGATGTAGAGCTTGCCGCGACGACTCTTGGTCATCCGGCCCACAACATAGCCTTCGAGTCCTTTGAGCTTGCCCTCCAAGATCATCAAACCGTCGTGCGATAGCCCCACGGTGGGCGCCAACTGTCGTGGATTTGTCACGGCAGATGTCCTCGTGAAAGGACTTAGTCGTGGAGCCATCGCTACAGGTTAACTTGAAGGGGTTAAAGCGGACACAAAGACACAAGGGTTTATACTAGTTCGGCCCCTTCGATGAAGGTAAAAGCCTACGTCTAGTTGTGATGGAATTGATATGGTTTCGATGGCTAGGGAGCAAACAAGCTTCGCCTAGGCTCGAGTTGTTGTTCTCTCTGAACCGCCGCCGGGTCGTCCCCTTATATACACGGGTGACGCCCGTCGGTCCACAGAGTCCCACATCGGTTCATACTCGTATCCCGTTTGGTCTCTCTCTATTCCTAACTTACAATGCAAGTTTACATATCAAGCCGGTTTACGGCTAGAGGTTCTAAACCGACTACAGGCCTTGGGCCTTCATCTGCTTAATCATCTTTATACTACTAATGAAGTTAACCCGGCCCAGGTAGGCCGGTTCACACCCAGTAGTAATATCCCCAACACTACTCTAAGTACTATTGCAAACCACTTCATATTTTTTTTTCATTGTAGCTACTGTAATATAATTTTTCCATGGCTTAATCCACTGATAGAAATTGATAGTAAAAAATGTAAAATCGCGCACTACAGCCAAAGTTTCTATCCTGCACCGCACAAACCAACAAGCATTGTAAACATCCTAAAGGCAAAACTTGGCACATTGTTTTTATAATACAATGGAACTGTACAAGGGGATAATTATTTGTGTTGAAAAGTTTCTGTAATTAAGTTTCACAAAGTTTCTGTGAGCACGAACAAAGTTCAAGGAGCTCCCCCACTTAAACAATGATTGTCTTTCTCACTTTCACTTTCCTTTTTGAAAAGTTTTGGGTTCCCTTCTTTATTTTAGATTGTTTTTAAACTTTATGAAAACACTCAACAAAAATAAATGACTCTCTAAAACTTCCGGGTTGTCTCCCTGGCAGCGCTTTCTTTAAAGCCATTAAGCTCGGCATATAGTGCTCAAGTAATGGATCCACCCGGATCCCAAGGTATATCAAAGCCAATTTTAATTAACAATGATTTGTGAGTTAGTAGTGAGCACAAAGTAACATATATCATGCAACCACGAAGTCTAACTCTCTTCCTATGCATCGGCATGTCATAAAAGAATAATTCATGCACACATAGTAAAGGCCAATGCATAGTATAAGAAGTTTCTTGCAATTTTATCGTATTGGAAACATGGAGAGGCGGAGATATAGTTCCTTTATCATAATAATTGCAAGTAGGAGCAGCAAGCACATGCATATTATATCTATCAAAATCATCATGTGTATTAGTAAAACGCAACCCATCAACATAATCCTTAATAAGAGCAAACTTCTCCGAATAGTGTAGTTTGGAGAATTCAAAAAGATAATAGGACTATTATGTGTGGGTGCAATAGCAACAATTTCATGTTTAACATAAGGAACTATAGCAAGTTCATCTCCATAAGCATAATTCATATTGGCATCTTGGCCACAAGCATAGCAAGCATCATCAAAAATGGGTATTTCAAGAGAATCAATGGGATCATAACAATCATCATAGCAATAATCCTTCGGTAAGCATGAAGGGAAATTAAACAATGTATGAGTTGAAGAGTTACTCTCATTAGAAGGTGGGAACGAATGATCAATCCGCTCTTCCTCCTTTTGTCCTTCACTCTCCTCCTCATCTTTTTCATCCAATGAACTCACAGTTTCATCAATTTCTTCTTCCATAGATTCCTCCAAAATATTAGTCTCTTCTTGGACAGCGGAGGAGTCCTCAATATATGGTTTAACATAGGCATTAGAAGCATAATTATCATAACAATATTGAAGTATGGAAAAAATTTCAGATTTGTAAAGAGTAGCATCATACTTTTCAATCAAACAAGCAATTTCATAAGAACCCTTAAAAGCAAAAAATTCTTCAATTTGTTGAACAGCATAGTAATTATAAACACCCTTAGCATACGAACATACAATTCCATTATCACTAAACTCACATTGATAGGGAGGGTGTTTCTTAGGGTTTTCAGAACAACAAGTAAAATCATATATTTCAAATAAATTCCAAGCATAGCATTGCAAACGATGAATTTGATCCAGAAAAGTTCCCCTTTTTCAGATATGCGGTGTCGCACATAACAAGCATGATCATCTAAAGATTTTCCCTCAACTAAGATAGTTGGGGTTTCAGCCCGAGCACATAGGGATCGAAGATGATCCAAGTAAAAAGCTTTAGGAGTGTGATAGATTTTGAGTGGTTCTTCAACCATTGGTGTAGTAGGTACAACTAAGTTTTTGGTATTTTGCATTTTCTACCCGTAACTAAAGATAGAAAACAACTAAGAACGACAAATAAAAAGTACTTAGTGATAAAGCAAACAAGCACATACGAGAATATTCACCCCATGCTATGACTCCCCGGCAATGGCGTCAGAAAAAGGTCTTGATAACCCACAGCATAGGGTATCAATTGTAGCCTCTTTCGATAAGTTAGAGTGTTGAACCCAATGAGGAGCTAAAGGTATAACAAATATTCCCTCAAGTTCTATCAAACACCGATACAACTTTACGCACACTTGACATTCGCTTTTCCTAGAACAAGTATGAAACTAGAAGTACTTTGCAGGTGTTGTTGGATAGGTTTGCAAGATAATAAAGAGCACATAAATAAAAGCTAGGGGCTGTTTAAGTAAAGAAGCAATAAAGTTAGTATACGAGTGTGTAAAAGTAGTGGTAGGAGTTATGAAATTGTCCCTTAGCAATTGACTACTTTATTAGACCGATAGCAAGTTTTATGTGGGAGAGTCCACTGCTAGCATGTCATCCCTGACTTGGAATTCTATACACTTATGATTGGAACTATTAGCAAGCATCCGCAACTACTAACTTTCATTAAGGTAAAAACCAACCATAGCATTAAGATATATTGGTCCCCTTTCAATCCCATATGCATCAATTTCTATGCTAGGTTGAAGCTTCTGCCACTCTTCCCTCCAATACATAGTCCTATAAACATACAACTAACCCTATGGTGTGATCCACGCGCGCGCTTATTTGATGGGAACCAAATGATAGCAACATAACCACAAGCAAATTAAACCAATCATAGCAATTCACCAATTACCGAAAGGACAACGAAAATCTACTCGGACATCATAGGATGGTAACACATCATTGGATAATAATATGTAGCATAAAGCACCATTTTCAAGTAGAGGGTACAGAGGGTTGCGGGAGAGTGGACCACTGAATATAGATGGGGGAAGGTGATGGAGACGTTGGTGAAGATGACGGAGGTGTTGGTGTAGATCGCGGTGATGATGATGGCCCCAGGCGGCATTCCGGCTCCACCGGAAGCGAGGGGGACAGAGCCCCCCTTCTTCTTATTCTTCCTTGACCTGCTCCCTAGATGGGAGAAGGGTTTCCCCTGTGGTCCATGGTCTCCATGGCGTGGGAGGGGCGAGAGCTCCTTTGAGATTGGATCTGTCTATGTGTCTCTCTCTGTTTCCGCGTTCCCTGATTCTGCCCTTTCACCGTTTCTTATATTCCCGGAGATCCGTAACTCCTATTGCATTGAAACCTTTGACACGCTTTGTTTCTAGATATTAGATTTCTTGCGGCAAAAGAAGAGCAGCAACTGCCTTACGGGGTGTCCACGCGGGTCAGGGGCGCGCCCACCCCCCTAGGGCGCGCCCCCTGCCTCGTGGGCCCCTCGAGCATCGTCTCGCGTTGATTCTTCTTCCCAAAAATAAAAAATATTCCAAAAATATTCTTCGTCCGTTTTTATCCCGTTTGGACTCCGTTTGGTATGGGTTTTCTGCGAAACATAAAACATGTAACAAGCAGGAACTGGCACTAGGCACTGGATCAATCTGTTAGTCCCAAAAATAGTACAAAAAGTTGCCAAAAGTATATGAAAGTTAAATAATATTGGCATGGAACAATAAAAAATTATATATACGACGGAGACGTATCAGCGCCGCCCAGTGATAACCCACAAGTATAGGGGATCAATTGTAGCCTCTTCCGATAAGTAAGAGTGTCGAACCCAACGAGGAGCTAAAGGTAGAACAAATATTTCCTCAAGTTCTATCGACCACCGATACAACTCTATGCACGCTTGATGTTCGCTTTACCTAGAACAAGTATGAAACTAGAAGTACTTTGTAGGTGTTGTTGGGTAGAATTGCAAGATAATAAAAGGCACGTAAATAAAAAGTAGGGGCTGTTTAGATAGAGAAGCAATAAAGTAAATATAGCGAGTGTGGAAAAGTGGTGGTAGGAGTTGTGAAATTGTCCCTAAGCAATTGACTGCTTTACTAGACCGATAGCAAGTTTTATGTGGGAGAGGCATAAGCTAACTTACTTTCTCTTCTTAGATCATATGCACTTATGATTGGAACTCTAGCAAGCATCCGCAACTACTAAAGATCATTAAGGTAAAACCCAACCATAGCATTAAAGCATCAAGTCCCCTTTATCCCATACGCCACAACCCCCTTACTCGGGTTTATGCTTCTGTCACTCAAGCAACCCACTATAAGTGAATCATGAACGTATTGCAACACCCTACAGTGGTAATCCCTCACGCTTGCGCGACACGGATGGCACAATAGGACAGCAACATAACCACAAGCAAATTAAACCAATCATAGCAATTCATCAATCATCGATAGGACAACGAAAATCTACTCAGACATCATAGGATGGCAACACATCATTGGATAATAATATGAAGCATAAAGCACCATGTTCAAGTAGAGGGTACAGCGGGTTGCGGGAGAGTGGACCGCTGAATATAGATGGGGGGAGGTGATGGAGATGTTGGTGAACATGACGGTGGTGTTGGTGTAAATCGCGGTGATGATGATGGCCCCCAGCGACGTTCCGGCGCCACCAGAAGCGAGGGGGAGAGAGCCCCCCTTCTTGTTCTTCTTCCTTGACCTTCCCCCTAGATGGGATAAGGGTTTCCACTCTGGTCCTTGGCTCCCATGGCATGGGAGGGGCTCCGAAATTGGATCTTCTCTCTGTCTCTCTCTGTTTCTGCGTTCTGGGATTCTGCCCTTTTCACTGTTTCTTATATTCTCGGAGATCCGGAACTCCGATTGGGTTGAAACCTTCGCCACGATTTTCTCTCTCCAAAAATTATCTTTCTTGTGGTAAAAGAAGAGCAGCAACCACCTTACGGGGTGCCCACGAGGGTCAGGGGTGCACCCCCTGCCTTGTGGCCCTCTCGGGCACCGTCTCGCGTTGATTCTTCTTCCCAAATATCACAAATATTCCAAAAATATTCTCCGTCCATTTTTATCCCGTTTGGACTTTGTTGGATATGGGGTTCTGTGAAGCATAAAACATGCAACAAACAGGAACTAGCACTGGGCACTGGATCAAATATGTTAATCCCAAAAATAGTATAAAAAGTTGCCAAAAGTATATGAAAGTTGAATAATATTGGCATGGAACAATCAAAAATTATAGATAAGACAGAGACGTATCACCCTGCCACCTCGGGGCAATCCATAGACAAGGACCCAAACCTTCTCCATAGGAGGCACAGGGTCAGGATCCGCATCCACGGCCCAAATATAGATCATGAGCTTGTTGATGGGGCAACAGATGAAGTCATGGGAGCACACACGGAGCAGCTCGGCAGAGGGGAAGGGGACCGAGAAGACAAGAGGCGCTGTATCGATCACCTCCCAAGTGAAGTCGGAGCGCGGAAGTCGCCGCTGTAGGCGGAAAGCTCGGCCCGGATGAGGTCAGCCGTTACCACCACCCCAGTAGGCAGGTCGTGCTAGGGGGCAAGAGTGACTGTCTCCAAGTGCATCCGCACCGCCTCCTCCTCAATCTAAACATCCACATAGTAAAAGCCGCCCCCTTCGGTCCCATACCCGAAGTAGGCCAGGGTCGTGGGGCATCGGGGGGGCTCACACTCGGACCGGAAGTGCCCCGCGCAGCCATAGTTAAGGCACATTGTCCCTTCAGGAGACCTGGTGCGGCCAGCATGAGGGGTGGGAACTACCGGACCCGCCTGCTCCAACATCCCCATCGGAGCGGAGCTACCAATGACCCCCCGAGCCCTTCTTCTTCTTCTTCTTTGACTGGGCAACCGCACCAGGAGTGTCAAGGGGCCGCCACGGGGAGGCCGGCCGCTCAAAGCGGGCATCCTCCCGATGCCCCTCGGGACCATCATCATGGGATGCACGCCGGTCCTCCCGGCGGCTGAGAGCAGGAGACCGCGCACGGTGGGGCTCGTCCGCACGAGGCTCACCCCACTTGGAGGAGGCACCCCTCAAGCCAGTCGCCTCATCACGCCCCAAACCGCGGCGGCGCCAGTCCCCATCGGACGTGTGTGGCGCCTCCTGGCGAGCAGCGACCGGCCGGGCAAGGGGGCCCTCCTGCTGGCGAGCATCAGGCGGGGGCCGGGATACCAGCTCCGACCGGAGGGAGTCCTCCCAGGCCAGCTCTTCAGCCCAGTGACGGACGTCTCCAAGGGAGCCCGGGAGGGGCAAGCAGGGGTCCCGGGCCGGATCACGCGGTGGAGTGGCCGCCGGAGAGAGCTGCCGGCGTAGGTCGACGCCTGGCCGGACCGGCTCGGGCCCGCCTCACTCTGTGCGGAAGAGGAGTCCAGGGGGCATTTGGGGCGCTACTGCCCGTCCGCCGCCTCACAGGCCATGAGCACGTCGAGGTGGGGAGCTGCCAGCAAAGGGGTAGAGGATGGGAGAGCGGCCGACAACAAAGGCAGATCCAGGGAAGGGGGCGCGGATGGCGGCGGGTGGACGGGGGATCGACAGTAACGGGCAGAGCGCCCGAAGCGCTGCACATCTGCCCTAGAAGCCGACGTCCCCACCCGCGGGTCGGATCCGCCCCGTTGGACCAAGATTCAACTGGCGGGTTCAGCCGGGGCCAGCAGCCAGGCGCGATTGGCCCGGTCCAGCGAGGCCTAGGCCTGGCGGCCTACATCACGCACCGCCTGGGCCAACGGCCCATCCATGCGACACCCAGCCTGGCCACGTCCCAGCAGGCCGGCCCTAGCCCCAGCTGGCCCAGTAGATACGCAGGCCCTAGGCAGCCCACGTAGCCCCGCAGCCCTAGCAGGACCTGACCACGGCACGACCTTAGCCTGGGGCGCCACCGGCGACGGCAGCGCCGGTGCCGCCGCTCCCCCGGCCACTGGCCCGTCCACAGCCAAGCCGAGATGCTCAGCTGCAGCCTGGGCTAGGGCAGGGGAGGGCACCGAGCCGCCCACCACAGGGGAGCAAGGCCGCGCCGCCCGGGATGCCAAGGGGAGAGGCGGGGAGGGGTGACCGCGCCGCGCAGCCAACGGCCGGCTAGGGCGGCGGCGACGAGCGTGAGGCCGCCCGCGGCGAGGGACAACTCTGGCCGTCGCCAAGAACTTGTTGAAAAGCGGTGGTGCCTTCCGCACCGGCCGCTTCACCATGCCCCCTCCTCCTCATCCTCCTCGGCGGGGTCCGCCCACCTCACGGGCGACGGCGCGATGCAGAGGGACTTGACGATCCATATCGCCATGGTGGGTCGGTCCCCTTGCGGAAACCATTCAATGCAAGTGCGCAAGTGCCGGCGGCTGCACTACAGCGAGTCCTATATACCTAAGAGATTGATCCCCACTATAGGTAATTATCTTAACATGCATCCTATCCAACTTAGCAACCTTCCACATCAGCAAGTCCTAAGGGAGTACAGAACTTCCCTCGAACAAAAAAAACCACGTACAGAATAGACCGAAGCACTATCTTCCGTTTCCCTCATCTACTATATCTAAATAGATAGCCCCCACAACTAGGAATTCTCTACCCTCTTCTTGAGCCACACCATCAAAATTAATGTAGCCGTTAGATAAACTAAATCAGTCCATAATAGCCATTTGATCTAGACGTTGAGAGGCTCCGCACTAAGCGCCATGCAAGCATGCAGAAACTTACCGTTGCATGCACGTGAGTGCGTTCTAAATCTCATCAACATGTCCCCATGCAAGTATGCACCGGTAGCATGCATGTAAGTGAGCTTTTATGTCCCATCTACATGTCAAAAAGAAAAAATATAATCCAATTATGCACTAGTAGTTGGCTGATCTCCTTTCCTTACGTGGGATGATCTATATGACGATGGCAGTTTTTTTCATGTCATGCGGTTATGGAGTTTTTTTAGTTTATGAAATCGATGATTTTATGCATAGAGATATACGGTTGTTCCTCGGCAATGCGCAGGGATAAAAAAAGCATTGTCTTCAGTTACCAGTGCTCATGAGTTTCTAGGTGTAAATTAAGGACTCCACCACAACGAACTAAATGCACCCTCACCAGTTTCCCGTAAACTACAATATATTCCCCTGTCTACAACAGCTGGGCACCACACGAATGGGTGCCGATCTCTGCATCAGGGTGCTCCTCCGGCATGATTGTCGATCCGGGAGGCCTCCGCGGTTCTTCGGTTATCTATCGGGCTACGTTCATGTTGCTAGCATGTGCCTGCATCGTCGAGACGGTGTTCACGTTTACTTGGTGGTCCCCTCCATCTCTGTGTCTTTTCCAACCAAGATACTGGCGTCGCCACTGGGGAAGTTGGTTTCTGCTCTCCACCAAAATGGGACCGGCCGCTAGGGAGATTGGAGCCCAGAGCTGGCTTTATTTCCGACCGGAAGCACTACCGGAACAGGGCACTGTGCCGGCGGCCGAAAGTATGCCAACGACCCCGTCGGCCTGCTCAGCCTATGCCACCAGTCGTGACCAGGGCCGTCCGGCTAGCCAGAACTATGCCGACGGCCGCCATCGGCACAGAAGCACCGTCGGCCTAGCTGCACATATGCCTACAGCAACCGTCGTCATAAATGGGCCGCCGTCATAGCCGTGGGCCCGATGATCCCTCTCGCGACAGAAGACAAACACCGTTCAATCTATGCCAACGGTGGAGACGGGCGGCCGTCGGCCTAGATTTGCACACCATGTCATCGATCTGGAGCGCACCGACCAACATCTATGCCGACGACCGCCATCCGCATAGACGCCACATCATCGATCCACGGCGCGCCGGTCAACTACCCCTACCACAGCTATGCCGACAACAGTGTCGTCGGCAAAGTTATATATTTTGTTTTTGCATAGTTATACCCCTACCACTACTTATGTGTTTTATATGTATTATTATTTGATGAACTTACATGTACCATGTGTAAATATAAACATACATACATTATTTATCAATTTGGTGATTTTGTTTCCATAGATTATGAATATATATGTAGTTTGTATTTTTTTCGAGTACGTTAATAATGTGTCGTCATGTTCTTTTGAATATAGGTCCTTATATTTTATTAAAATAAAAAATAGATATGTGCAAACAGAAGTGTTTTGGTGGTTGCAAACGCCCAGCACACGTCTCCAGAGTGACACCCCCTCACGTCTGGGATGTGGCCCCCTCATGGGAGGCCTCGCCGCCGGCACGTGGAGGGGGGAAACAGCCACATCGGGTCTATACGGGGGGGACGTTGCTCCCAGTTCTTTCTATGGGCTGACCTACCACAACTGGGTGGTGCGGAGGCATGTCTGAAGAGGCGGCACCCATCTCTGGGGTGTGGCACCCTCACGGACGGCGGCGCCGCCGGTACCTAGAGGGGGGAAACGACCGTGCCAGGTCTACACAGAGGGGATCTTGCTGTGGGTTTGGCCCGGACGTTGCTCCCAAGTGTTCGTATGGGCTCACCTAACACAACCCGGTGGAGAGGTCTACTGGTCAAAGGCCGTCCGTGGGAAGTCAAAGGGATAGATCTCCTGGTCAAACGCTATAGGGTTAGGTGGGACGGGGGCCATGGGGGGTAGCAATGCCACCTGAG
>NC_057804.1:621642412-621646803 GCF_018294505.1 Triticum aestivum
GTCGCGCCGGGCCCTCATACATGTTGTATGGTGTGGTGGCATGTCTGAAGAGGCGGCACGCATCTCCGGGGTGTGGCCCACCCCATGGACGGCGCCACCGCCGGCACCTGGAGGGGGGAGACGGCCGCGTCGGGTCTACACAGAGGGGATCTTGCTATGGGTTTGGCCTGGACATTGCCCCCAAGAGTTTCTATGGGCTGAGCTAACACAGCCGGGTGGAGAGCTCCACTGGACAAAGCCCGTCCGGCGAAAGTCAAAGGGCTAGATCTCGTGGTCAAACGCTAGAGGGTTAGGCGGTGCAGGGGCCCTGTGGGGGCAGCAATGCCACCGGAGCGTTGCATCGGGCCCTAATACATGTCGTACGGTGTGGTGGCATGTCCGACGAGGCAGCACGCGTCTCCGGGGTGTGCCCCCCTACACGGATGGCATGGCCGCTGTCGGTGTCAAAACCGGCGGATCTCGGGTAGGGGGTCCCAATCTGTGCGTCTTAGGCTGATGGTAACAGGAAGCAAGGGATACAATGTTTACCCAAGTTCGGGCCCTCTCGATGGAGGTAAAACGCTACATCCTGCTTGATTAATATTGAAGATATGAGTAGTACAAGAGTAGATCTACCACGAGATCATAGAGGCTAAACCCTAAGATCTAGCCTATGATGGTATGATTGTAATTGTGATCGAGCTTCTAAGGACCAACCTCTCCGGTTTATATAGACACCGGAGAGGGCTAGGGTTTACATGGAGTCGGTTACAAGGAAGGAAATACAATATCCGGATTGCCAAGCTTGTCTTCCACGCAAAGGAGAGTAACATCTGGACACGGGCCGGAGTCTTGAGTCTTGTATCTCCACGCTTCAATAGTCCAGACGATGTATATAGTCCGGCTCTCAAGATACCCCCTAATCCAGGACTCCCTCAGTAGCCCCTGAACCAGGCTTCAATGACGATGAGTCCGGCGCGCAGTCTTGTGTTCGGCATTGCAAGGCGGGTTCCATCTCCGAATACTCCAATTTACCTATTACGACGAACAGTATCCGGCTTCTTGTCAATGTTATACTCCTCGGCTTCAGTGCCTTAATAATGACCATTTCCACGTGTCAAGCGAATGCGAGGAGTCAAGGTATTTTTGCATTTGCCACCCCCGATCCTTCGGGCTAGCCATCTATTTGAAGAGACGGGGATTCCCAGATCTGAACCTCACCCTTCCCCCCTGAGCAAGCATCCAACAGAGCGCCCCAGAAAAACTATTCCAACATGGCCGGTCGTCGCAGCTCTTCTGCTTGCTCCCCTTGCCCCAAGCCGGGGGACTAGGGAGAGTGTTCAGTTCCTCACATCCGTTTGATAGAGCTACAAACCCAAGGGTTTCTCCCACCGGCGTTCATGGTCCTCGTCCGAGCCGGAATAGCCACCTATATTGGCGGGGAACAAGTGGAGGGATCCCCTAATCCGTCTCCAGAGGAGCGAATATGCCTCATTCCGCATCTGTTAAGGGGCGTCGGTTTTCCTATTCATCCGTTCCTTCACGGGCTCCTGGAGTTCTACAGCCTCCAGTTGCACAACTTTACCCCAGCTTCCGTGCTACATATAGCAGGGTATGTTGCCCTTTGTGAGCTATTTCTAGGATGTGAGGCTCATTTCGGTTTATGGAAGAAGTTGTTCTGCCTTGTCCCCCGCAACCAGGGAGAGTCCCTATGTCAAGTGGGCGGGGCCGAAGTATGGTGTATCGCCGAGACCGGATACCTCTCTGGCACTCCCAAAAAGGCACCAGAGAACTGGCCTTCAGAGTGGTTTTACATTGATGATGTCCCCCTTCCGGATCCAGTCCAGACAGGTCTCCCCAAGTTCAGTAATGCCCCACCGAGGGCACGTCTAAGCTGGCACCCCCGAGGCCCCCAAGAAGAGGGTACCAGGGAAATACATTTCCTGATGAGCGGGATAAAGTTACTAGCCAGATCCGGACTGACGATAGTCGAGGTCATGGCAATATGCATAATGCGGGGAGTGCAACCGCTCCAATATTGGGGCAATCCCATGTGGCATTTCAACGGGGAAGACGATGCCACCCATTGTGGCCGTAAGGGTTCGGACTCCACCACTGCTTTGGCAAGGATACTGTCTGATTTATACAAAGGAGAAGAGGCAGACTTCCTTCACATCAGACCGCGGGACGGATTCTCCATGTACAATCCCCCAAACTGGGTAAGTCGTCGTTCATTTTCCTGCTTCACTTATTATGGCGTTTTTCACTAAGATTACATGCCTCGATATTTCCGAGCAGGAACTGAGGAAGGACGTAGAAGGAATCTCCAGCCCTTCCCCGCAGCCAGAGGACCCCGAAAGGGCCCTGGATCCAGGACTCGAAGAAGATCCGGATATGACTGTCGAGTTTGTCAACAGTATATTTTATCGGGCGAGCCGTGACGGCGCCTCAGTGGCTATTACTGCCGATTATCCCGGACTGCTACCTACGTCACGTGTAAGCCAGGTCGAAGACTCGATCCTCCAAAGAGGACTCTTTCCTGATGTCATGCCTTATCCCTGAAGCGTTGTGTTCTGGCAGAGATGATGGTCGGAGCGCAGGGCCGAGCCCCTAGGGACCCGTCGGCCACAGGCGTCCGGATTGGGTAGGCTCAAGAGGAAGGCGGTTAGGGCCGACACACCTCTACAGAGGTAAGGGAACAACCTGTCATGTAATTATTGTTATTTGAAGTATAACAACGCCCTTTACATCCTGGCAGGAAGAGGAGTATCCGGACTATATCTGGGGATCCTGCCAACCACGCCTCCACCAGTCGGGCTCCAGAACCGACTTCGAGAGAGGAGGCGGACGTAGGGCCGATGCCGTATAGTCCTCCGACAGAGGACGCAGATATGTTGTCTGCCACGAATTCCAAAGTAGAGAGCACCATGAATCACCGGCGTCGACGAGCCGTGCTTCGCAACAACATCTTTTCCAAAGAGGCATTTAATGCTTTCAATTCGGGAGACGCATACATCCGGGCTGATCAAGGCGGGCTTGCCCGGGCGATGGACCAGTATACCAAAGATAGACGGGTAAGAAAGTTTGATAAGCATGTATAGCAGTAGCCCCTGAGACTTGAAACGGTTGGAACAACAGTTTTAAGGATCAATTTATGCGCATGTTCTTGTAGATAAGAATGAGCAATTGTCTCGGGAGCTAGAGGAGTGCAAGACCCAACTGAGGGCCATAGTTGCCAAGCTAGAGGAATCCCAGAAGGCCTCATCTGGTAACATTTATCTCGATTGGACGAAAATGTACCAGTTAGCAACTGGCTGGTATGACGAGTTTAACAGAAAATTATACAGATAACCCCGGAGTAAATCCAGAGGGCGGGAGAGATGACGAGTCGCATCTCCAGAGGCAACTAAAGGCTGGCGAGTGCATTCTTACGCAAGTTAGGCAGGAGAAGAATACTCTCCAAGATGCCAATGTTCGGCTGGACGTGGAATCGAAAGACGTTCGTGCGCAGCTGGCAGACTCCGTGAAGGAGAACAAAAGGCTTCACCGCGGCATTTATCGTAAGTGCCTAAACGAACTGCAGCATAGTTCGGCGAGGAAGTATATTGAAAGAGTTGTGCTTGTAGGAATGCTAACGGGTCGCCATGAGGAGGAGATGCCCGCATCTGTAGGCGATTTACTGCAAGACCTCTCACAACTGCACGAGCGAGCTCGGCAGGCGATGCAGGGCGTTGCGCAGGCTTTGTGGCCATCAAGCTTCTTGCCAAATGGCATGGGGGAGCTTGTGGACATGCTTCAAGGAGCACGGCGGTGCTTCCGTTTGTGGAAGATGTCAGCCTGCCGGCAAGGTGCAAGAGAAGCATGGGCTATGGTGAAGACGCACTACACCAAGCTGGACCCGAACCATATGGCCGAAGTCGGACCGGCAGGGCCAGATGGGCAAGAAATTCCCGTGAGTCTAGTATATGACCAGGTGGCGTTAGCCACAAAGTATTCTCAACAGGATTGTAAGCTAGATAGCCTGTTGGATGGTATAGAGGAGGAATATAGTCAGTCCAAGTGACTGTGTAATTCGATGAACATAAGTAGCCCCTAGCCGGATTAAAATCATTTGTCATGGCGGACCTTTTCGCTTCAATCCCGGATCCTACAGTCCGGGGTGTGTCCGAATACCCGCTCAGTTATACAAAACCGGAGTATGCGTGGAAACCAGGCGTAGGGGTCATAAGTGCTTGAACATACAAGTACCCAACTAGTTATGTTAAACTACTAGGGAAAAGCCTATACACAGAATCTTACCAGCAGCGCTGCTCAAAATACAACGCTACTACTACTTAGCAGCAGCGCATGATAGCAAAACGCGCTACTGAAAGAAAAATAGCAGTAGCGCGTCCACCGCAAAACGTGCTACT
>NC_057804.1:621647020-621647753 GCF_018294505.1 Triticum aestivum
TATAGCAGCAGCGCCCTATAATCAACCGCGCTACTGCTATGGAAGTTAGCAGCAGCGCGCTTTGAAGAAAACTGCTACTGCTAAGATCAGCCCACAAGTTTAGTCCCACCTCGCTCCGTGAACAGGGTGTTTACCACCTTAAATATGTTATTTCTGAAACTATCACAACCAGTTGGTCTTCACTGAACTCTATGTGTAAAATTTGTGGCCGCAATATAAGTCCTCTCCGGTTCCTACCGGAGAGGACTCATATTGACAATTCAGATTATACACAAAAAGATCATTGATGGCCAATGTATTTTTCCATAGACGTATTTTTGTATAGTTACACTTAGCAGTAGCGGTTTATATGCAAAGCACTACTGCTATTTAGATTAGCTGTAGCGCGTTTCGGCAAACGCGCTACAACTATCCCTACCTTATACCCACACGCACGACCGACCCTCTCTCTCACTCACACTCTCACTCTCGCTCGCGTGCCGATAACCGTCGTCGTGCGTCGCCGCCACCGCCGCCTTCGTCCGTCCACCGCCGAGGTACTCCCCTCCTTCCGTCCCTCCTCCCTCCTCCTCGCACATCCTCCCTCTGCCTGCGGCCTCCCCTCCCTCCTCCGCCGCCGCCCTCCTCCCTCCGCCCCCGGTAGCCCTCCTCCCACCGCCCTCGACCTCACCGCCGCCACCCGAGCCCACCCAGCACCGCCGCCTCCCGATCCCGATCCCACCCTTGCCGCCCC
>NC_057804.1:622631250-622677481 GCF_018294505.1 Triticum aestivum
TTTTATCTGGGCAAGGTAACTTATTAAGGGCATTCATGGGTAATTTTTAATCTTTTTAATTCAATGGTTGTGCTCGTCTAATCTGTTTAAATTGATGGCCAGATGTTTCTAATTATTATGGGATTTTCTAGCTTAATTCTCTTTTTTCTAGTTACCCTGTAAAGCACTTTTTATATATAAATAGATAAGCTCTGATAAACTTTCTACAATGTCGTATTTTTTCCATAATTTTTGGGGTTAGGGAAGTATGATGAATCTTGCATTCTTTACAGACTGTAATGTTTTGGCAGATTGTTGTTATGTTTGCATTATTTGCATATGTTTGCTTGTTTAATGATTCTATTTGAGGATAGGAGTATTAAATCTGCAGAGGCATTTAGTATTCAATGCTAAATAATATTTTTAGTCATTTGCTACAGTAGAGAATGATAATGTTATTACATTGATTTATACTAACTTATCTCACGAGTTCTTGTTGAGTTTTGTGTGGATGAAGTTTTTGCGAATTAGGAAAATCGTGATATAAGAAAAATTAAGGAGACACAAAAGCTCAATCTTGGGGATGCCCAAGGCATCCCAAGATAATACTCCAAGAAGTCTCAAGCATCTAAGCTGGGGATGCCTCGATAGGCATCCCACCTTTCTTGTTCGAAAAATACCAGTTAGTATCGGTTGAGCCTAAGTTTTTGCTTCTTCACATGAGTTGTGATATTCTTAGAATATCATTTTATTTTTATTTTTCTTGTTGTTTTAATAAAATACTTAGATCTGAAAGTTTTTAAATAAAATAGAGTCCTCAAATAGTTGCGAGGAGGCTAAGTAAGCAGCACTCACATCCTGTAAACGGAGCACTTTTCTATGGAATTGCTCTAGTGCTTTTCACTTATATCCTATGAGTAATTGTTGAATGAATTGAATATCATTAAATTGAAATTATATGTTCATATCATGCCTAGTGGTAGCTTCACATTGGGTTTAGAAAGTGAAATCTTTTGAAGCTTAATAATCACAATATTGGTCATACAAGCAATTCACGAATAATTAGTACAAGGAAGAGAACTTTCACATGCAAATACACTATCTTGCAAAACTTTTGTGATTGTGAGCCCCCATCAAAATATTATATGCCAAAATTGTTGACGTTGGACAAGGAAGACAACATAATGATTTATGTTTGTTCATATTCACATATAAGTTATATTGTCATAGATCTTTCAACATATGGTGCTTGCCCCCTATCTTTGCTAGTCAAAAATTCCGCACCAAGTAGAGATACTACTTGTGCATCCAAAAACCATTAAACCTAAATCTTGTTTTGAGGGTCCACCACACCTACCTATGTATTGAGCAAGATCCTTCAAGTAAGTTTTCATCGGTGCAATAAGGCAATAAAAATTGCTTCTAGAAGTGTTAGATCATTTAGTGTCAGAGAAAATTGAGCATTGTATGAACTTGTGATGGCAAAGAATAAAAGTGACAGACTGCATAATAAAGGTTGCTATCATAAGGGGCAATATAACGTGATGTTATTTTGCACTAAGGGGTTGAGCATACAAACAAATAAGTGCATGGCAACCTCTGCTTCCCTCTGCGAAGGGCCTATCTTTTACTTTTATGTATTTACTTTCATGCAAGAGTCAAAGTTTTTCTCTCTATTCCTTTTTATTTTTATCCTTGGGCAAGCATCGTGTGGTGATGAAAGATCTAGGCACATATATCCAGTTGGATATAGGTAGCATGGGTTATTATTGTTGACCTCATCCAAAGATTAATACGTTGGGAGGAAAAGTTATAAGCCCCTATCTTTCTATGTGTCTGGTTGAAACGTTTTGCTCATGTGTATACGGTGAGTGTTAGCAATCATAGAAGACTATATGATGGTTGAGCATGTGGAGCTCTTACTTAGACTCTGTTGAATAGTCCAACTGCAATTGCTTGGTGACTGAGAACATAGGTTGTTGAGTTTCAAGAGAATTCATTGTTTGAACCTTAACATGTGAATTTGTTGCTAATATAACATGAGAAGTTTAATAAGAAAGAATTGATGTTATGATGCTAGGAAAAGTGATTGAAATTATCATTGATCAAACTTCTGCACTTTGCTAGCATTCACACTTCATAAATGATTTCTTTTATCATTTACCTACTCGACGACGAGTACGAATTAAGCTTGGGGATGCTGATACGTCTCCAACGTATCTATAATTTATGAAGTATTCATGCTAATATATTATCATTCTTGGATATTTTACAATCATTTTATAGCAACTTTATATCATTTTTTGGTACTAACCTATTGAACCAGTGTCTAGTGTCGGTTGTTGTTTTTTGCTTGTTTTTTACATCGCAGGAAATTGTTGGGTAACGCGGTAATTTCAAAAAATATCCTACGATCGCACAAGATCTATCTAGGTGATGCATAGCAACCAGAGGGGAGAGTGTGTCCATGTACCCTCGTAGACCGAAAGCGGAAGCGTTTCAATAACGCGGTTGATGTAGTCGAACTTCTTGGCGATCCAACCGATCCAAGTACCGAACGTATGGCACCTCCGCATTTAGCACACGTTCATCACGATGACGTCCATCGTGCTCATGATCCAGTTGAGGATGAGGGTGAGTTCCGTCAGCACGACGGTGTGGCGACGGTGATGATGATGTTACCGGCGCAGGGCTTCGCCTAAGCTCTACGATGGTATGATCGAGGTGTGTAACTATGGAGGGGGCACCGCACACGGTTAAGAGAAACTTATGTGTCTTTGGGGTGCCCCCTGCCCCCGTACATAAAGTAGGGAGGGAGAGAGGCCGCCCCCTTAGGGGCGCGCCAAGTGTATGGAGTCGTACTAGGACTTCCAAGTAATAGTAGGAATCCTTTCCCTTTTAGGAGTAGGAGACAAGGAAGGAGAGAGGGAGTAGGAAAGGGCAAGGGGGCGCCGCCCCCTCCCCTAGTCCAATTCGGACCCATAGGGGGGGGGGCGCGCGCCACCTCCCCTTGGCATGCCTCCTCTTTTTCCCGTATGGCCCAATAAGGTGCATTACTTCTCCCGGTGAATTCACGTAACTCCCCGGTACTCGAAAAAATACCCAAATCACTCGGAACCTTTCCGATGTCCGAATATAGCCTTAGAATATATCGATCTTTACGTCTCGACCATTTCGAGACTCCTTGTCACGTCTGTGATCTCATCCGGGACTCTGAACAAACTTCGGTAAGCAAAACACATAACTCATAATACAAATTGTCATCGAACGTTAAGCGTGCGGACTCTACGGTTTCGAGAACTATGTAGACATGATGGAGACACATCCCCGATCAATAACGAATAGCAGAACCTGGATGCTCATATTGGCTCCTACATATTCTACGAAGACCTTTATCGGTCAAACGGCATAACAACATATGTTGTTCCCTTTGTCATCGGTATGTTACTTGCGTGAGAATCGATCGTCAGTATCATCATACCTAGTTAAATCTCATTACCGTCAAGTCTCTTTACTCGTTCCGTAATACTTCATCCCACAACTAACTCATTAGTCACAATTCTTGCAAGGCTTATAGTGATGAGTATTACCGAGTGGGCCCAGAGATACCTCTCCGAAACATGGAGTGACAAATCCTAATCTCCATCTATGCCAACCCAACAAACACCTTCGGAGACACCTGTAGAGCAGCTTTATAATCACCCTTTTACGTTGTGACATTTGGTAGCACACAAAGTGTTCCTCCGGTATTCGGGAGTTGCATAATCTCATAGTCTGAGGAACATGTATATGTCATGAAAAGAGCAGCAGCAATGAAACTGTAACAATCATAATTCTAAGCTAACGGATGGGTCATGTCCATCACATCATTCTCCTAATGATGTGATCCCGTTCATCAAATGACAACACATGTTTATGGTTAGGAAACATAACCATCTTTGATTAATGAGCTAGTCAAGTAGAGGCATACTAGGGACAATATGTTTTGTCTATGTATTCACACATGTACTAAGTTTTTAGTTAATACAATTTTAGCATGAATAATAAACATTTATCATGAAATAAGGAAATAAATAATAACTTTATTATTGCCTCTAGGACATATTTCCTTCAGAAATCAATATCAAACGGAGTCCAAGCACCGCGTAACTTTTTGGAGAATTTTTATGGACCAGAAGACCACCAGTGGGCCAAGGAAGCACCTGGGGGGCTGCTCGAGGGGAACAACACCCATCAGGGTGCGCCACGAGGCCCAGTTGTGCCCTGGTGGGTGCGGGTGCCCCCTGGACTGCATCTTTACCCTATAAAATCCCAAATATTCCAAAACCCTTCGGGGTAGCCCTAGATCAGAAGTTCCGCTGCTGCAAGGCCTCTATATCCACGAGATCCAATCTAGACCCCATTATGGCACCCTGCTGGAGGGGGAATCATCACCGGTGGCCATCTTCATCATCCCGGCATCCACCACGATGAGGAGGGAGTAGTCCACCCTCGGGGCTGAGGGTTTGTACCAATAGCTATGTGTTTAATATCTATCTCTCGTGTTCTTGAGATGTCATGTCTTGATGTATCGCGGGCTTTGTTAACATAGTCGGATCATATGATGTTTGCCCCTCTCTATCTTGTTGTGATGAATTGAGTTTTTCCCTTTGAGATTTCGTTGTTATCGGATTGAATACTTTTATGGATTTGAGAACACTTAATATATGTATTGCAATTGAATACCCGTGGTGACAATGGGGTATCATATTGATTCACTTGATATATGTTTTGGCACTCAACTCGCGGATTCCCAGTGACATTGGGGTAATCTATGCATAGGGTTCATGCACGTTTCTGTCTTTGTTTCCCCGGTAGAAATCTTAGGGCACTCTTTGAAGTTCTTTGTGTTGGATTGAGTATTATGAATATGAATTTGCTTTGGTGTTATTTTAGTACGAACTCTAGGGTAGACCGAACCGAAAGAATAGCTTTGTGTTATTTTAGTATGAACTCTTGAATAGATCGAACGGAAAGAATAGCTTTGAGGTGGTTTCTTACCCTACAAACAATTTATTCTTGTGTTCTCCGCTAGATAGGAACTTTAGAGTGAGTCTTCATCACACTTTGAGGGATGGTTATATGATCCAACTATGTTAGCACTATTGAGAGATTGCACTAGCGAAAGTATGCACCCTAGGCCTCATTTTCCATCATTGCAATACCGTTTTTGTGCCCGTTTACTATTTGCTACCTTGCTGTTTTTATTTATTCAGATTATAAAAATATATTTCTACCATCCATATTACACTTTTATCACCATCTCTTTGCCGAACTAGTGCACCTATACAATTTGCCATTGTATTGGGTGTGTTGGGGACACAAGAGATATCTTTTATTTGGTTGCAGGATCATTTGAGAGAGACCATCATCATCCTACAACTCTCACGGATTGATAAACCTTAGGTCATCCACTCGAGGGAAAATTGCTACTGTCCTACAAAACTCTACGCTTGGAGGCCCAACACGTGTCTACAAGAATAAAGTTGCGTAGTAGACATTACTCACCGACAAGTTTGAAATCGTAATTGAGCTCTTTGATGGCCCAATATGCCTTATGTTCTAGTTCGAGAGGTAAGTGACATGCTTTTCCATAAACCATTATACGGAGACATACCCAAAGGATTCTTATATGCAGTTCTATAGGCCCATAATGCATCATCAAGTTTCTTGGACCAATTCTTCCTAGATCTATTAACAGTATTTTGCAAGATCAATTTAATCTCTCTATTACTCAATTCTACTTAACCACTAGACTGAGGATGGTATGGAGATGCAATTATATGATTAACATCATACTTTGCAAGCATTTTACGAAAAGCACCATGAATAAAATGTGAACCACCATCAGTCATTAAGTATCTAGGGACTCCAAACCTCGGAAAAATAACTTATTTAAGCATCTTAGTAGGAGTGTTATGATCAGGACTACTAGTTGGAATAGCTTCTACCCACTTAGTAACGTAATCAACAACAACTAAGATATGTGTATACCCATTAGAGGAAGGAAAAGGTCCCATATAATCAAAGCCCCAAACATCAAATGGTTCAATAACAAGTGAATAGTTCATAGGCATTTATTGACATCTACTAATATTACCAATTCTTTGACATTCATCGCAAGACAAGACAAACTTATGGGCATCTTTGAAAAGAGTAGGCCAATAAAAACCCGATTGCAATACCTTATGTGCAGTTCTATCTCCAGCGTGGTGTCCTTCGTAAGCCTCAGAGTGACACTTTCGTAGGATCTGTTCATGTTCATGCTCAGGTACACAATGTCTAATAACACCATCTACTCCTTCTTTATGAAGGTGTGGGCCATCCCAAAAGTAATGTATTAAATCATAGAAAAACTTTTTCTTTTGCTAGTATGTGAAACTAGGTGGTATAAATTTAGCAACAATGTAATTAGCATAATCAGCATACCATGGAGCAGTACGAGAAGCATTTATGATAGATAATTGTTAATCAGGAAAGATATTATCAATAGGTAGTGGGTCATCAAGAACATTTTCTAACCTAGACAAGTTATCTGCTACGTGGTTCTCAGCTCCCTTTCTATCAATAATATGCAAATCTAATTCTTGTAGCAGGAGAACCCATCTAATAAGTCTAGGTTTAGCATCTTTCTTTTCCATAAGATATTTAATAGGAGCATGATCAGTGTGAACAGTTACTTTGAAATCAACAATATAAGGTCTGAACTTATCACAAGCAAATACAACTGCTAAAAATTCTTTTTAAGTAGCAGCATAATTTCTCTGGGCACTGTCTAGAGTTTTACTAGCATATTGGATAACATTTAATTTTTATCAACTCTTTGCCCTAGAACAACACCTACAGCATAATCACTAGCATCACACACAATTTCAAACGGTAAATTCCAATCAGGTGGCTGAACAATAGGTGCAGAAATCAAGGCTTTCTTAAGTACTTCAAATGCTTCTACACAATCATCATCAAAGACCAAAGGGAGATCTTTTTGCAAGAGATTAGTCAAGAGGCCTAGAAATTTTAGAGAAGTCTTTAATAAACCTCCTACAAAAACCAGCATGACCAATGAAACTTCTTATACCTTTGATATCTTTAGGACACGACATCTTAGCATCTACTTTATCTTTATCAACTTCAATACCTCTTTCAAAAATTTTATGCCACAAGACAATACCTTCATTAACCATAAAGTGGCACTTCTCCCAATTCAAGACAAGATTAGTTTCTTCGCATCTCTGCTAAACTCGATCCAGGTTGCTTAAGCAATCATCAAAAGAAGTTCCATAAACGAAGAAATCATCCATGAAAACCTCAACAATATTTTCATAAAAGTCAGAGAATATAACAGTCATACATCTTTGAAAGGTAGCAGGTGCATTGCATAAACCAAAAGGCATACGTCTATAAGAAAAAGTACCAAAAGGGCAAGTAAAAGTGGTCTTTTCCTAATCCTCTTGTGACACATGTATTTGAGAGAAACCAGAATAACCATCTAAAAAGCAAAATGTGTATGTTTGGATAACATCTCTAGCATTTGATCAATAAAAGGGTGAGGGTAATGATCTTTTCTAGTAGCTTTATTTAATTTGCGGAAATCAATTACCATTCTATAACCTGTAACAATTCTTTGTGGGATCAGTTCATCCTTATCATTAGGAACAGCAGTCATACCTCCCTTCTTAGGGACACAATGCACATGACTTACCCACTGACTATCAGCAACATGATAAATTATACCTGCCTCCAGAAGCTTTAGTATTTCACTTCCTACCACTTCTTTCATCTTAGGATTTAACCGTCGTTGATGATCAACAACTGGTTTAGCATCGTTATCCAGTTTTATTTTGTGTTGCATAGAGTGGGACTAATGCCCTTAAGATAATCAAGAGTATATCCAATAGCAGCACGGTGCTTCTTTAGAGTTTTCAATAATTTCTCTTCTTCATGCTCTGAAAGGTTAGCACTAATAATAATAAGATATATCTTCTTTTCATCAAGATAAGCATATTTAAGAGTATCAGGTAATTTTTTATGCTCAAACACATGATCACCCTTGGGTGGAGGAGGATCCCCTAGGATTTCAACAGGCAAGTTGTGTTTCAAAATAGGTCCCTATTTAAAGAATACTTTATCTATTTCCCTTCTTTCATTCATAAACATATCATTTTCATGGTCTAGCAAATATTGTTCTAAAGGATCATTAGGAGGCACGACAATACAAGCAAGACCAACAATTTCATCTTTACTAGGCAATTCTTTATCATGGGGTTGTCTACGAAATTTAGCAAAATTAAAGTCATGAGACATATCCCCTAAGCCAACAGTAACAATATCTTTTTTGTAGTCTATCTTAGCATTAACAGTATTCAAGAAGGGTCTACCAAATATAATGGGACAACAGTCATCTTGTGGGGAACCAAGAACAAGAAAATTAGTAGGATATTTAATTTTCCCACATAAGACTTCAACATCTCTAACAATCCCAATTGGTGAAATAGTGTCTCTATTGGCAAGCTTAATAGTAACATCAATGCCTTCTATTTCAGTAGGTGCAATATCATGCATAATTTATTTGTATAAGGAATGAGGTATTGCACTCACACTAGTACACATATCACATAAGTCATGATAAAAATTATCTCCTATTTTAACACAAACAACAGGCATGCCAACAACAGGTCTATGTTTATTTTTAGTATCGGGTCTAGCAATTCTAGCAGCTTCATCACAAAAATAAATAAGATGTCCATCAATATTATCAACCAAGAGATCTTTAACCATAGAAATACTAGGTTCAAATTTAATTTGTTCAGGAGGTGTAGGTGCTCTAGCATTACTCTTACGAACCATAGTTGAAGCTTTAGCATGATCCTTTATTCTAACAGGGAAAGGTGGTTTCTCAATTAAAGCGGTAGGAACAATAACATTATAAGTAATAGTTTTTTCTTCAAATTTAATTCTAATACCTTTACTTCAATGGGAGGATGATATTTAAACCACTTATCCTTAGGGAGATCAACTTGAGTAGCAAAAGATTCATAGAAAGAAGCTACTATCTCAGAGTCAAGTCCATATTTAGTGCTAAATTCATGAAAAGCATCGGTATCCATAAAAGATTTAACACAATCAAACTTAGGGGTTATACCTGAATCCTTACCTTCGTCGAGTTCCCAATCTTTAGAGTTGCATTTAATTCTTTCCAATAAATCCCATTTGAATTTAATAGTCTTCATCATAAAAGAACCAGTACAAGAAGTATCGAGCATGGAGCGATCATTATGAGAAAGCCGAGCATAATTTTTTTGAATAATAATTTCTCTTGAGAGCTCATGATTGGGGCTTGAATATAACATTGACTTAAGCCTCCCCCAAGCTTGAGCGATACTTTCTCCTTCACGAGGACAAAATTATATATATAATTACGATAACTACGAACCAGATGCATAGGATAAAACTTCTGATGAAATTCCAATTTCAATTGGTTGTAGTTCCATGATCCAATATCATCACATAGCCTAAACCATGCCAATGCCTTTCCCTTCAAAACTAAAGGGAATACCTTCTTCTTCACGACATCCTCGGACATACCTGCAAGTTTAAATAATCCACAAACTTCATCCACATAGATTAGCTGCATATCGGGATGTAATGTTCCATCTCCTATATAAGGATTAGCTAGCAGTTTCTCTATCATACCCGAAGGAATTTCAAAGCAAATATATTTAGTAGGTTCAGTAGGTTGAGAAGCAACTCTTTGCACTTCTGGTCGGGGTGAAGATACCCCGAACAAGCCCATCAAAGGATTATTTTCGATAGTAACAAGTGACAGTAAATTTCAGCATACTATACAAATGTTTCCTTACCAAATTCCACCTACCAAAGGCGCCTCACTCCCCAGCAACGGTGCCAGAAAAGAGTCTTGATGAACCACAAGTATAGGGATCTATCGTAGTCCTTTAGATAAGTAAGAGTGTTGAACCCAACGAGGAGCAGAAGGAAATGACAAGCGGTTTTCAGTAAGGTATTCTCTGCAAGCACTGAAATTATCGGTTACAGATAGTTTTGTGATAAGGTAATTCATAATCGGTAATAAGTAACAATAGTAACCAAGGTGCAGCAAGGTGGCCCAATCCTTTTTGTAGCAAAGGACAAGCCTGGACAAACTCTTATATAAAGCAAACAGCTCCCGAGGACACATGGGAATTATTGTCAAGCTAGTTTTCATCATGCTCATATGATTCGCTTTCGTTACTTTGATAATTTGATATGTGGGTGGACTGGTGCTTGGTTACTTCCCTTCCTTGGACAAGCATCCCACTTATGATTAACCCCTCTCGCAAGCATCTGCAACTATGAAAGAAGAATTAAGGTAAACCTGACCATAGCATGGAACATATGGATCCAAATCAGCCCCTTACGAAGCAACGCATAAACTAGGGTTTAAGCTTCTGTCACTCTAGCAACCCATCATCTACTTATTACTTCACAATGCCTTCCCCTAGGCCCAAATCATGTTGAAGTGTCATGTAGTCGACGTTCACATAACACCACTAGAGAAGAGATAACATATATCTCATCAAAATATCGAACAAATACCAAATTCACATGATTACTTATAACAAGACTTCTCACATGTCCTCAAGAACAAACGTAACTACTCACAAATCATATTCATGTTCATAATCAGAGGGGTATTAATATGCATTAAGGATCACTGCACCACAACACTGATGTAAGGGCAAAAAAACTGCTGGGAGAAGTCACTTTAAAGGGCAGATAAACTGCCGAGATAGGTTTTCTCCCGGCAGATAGAACTCCCACGAGAACGGTTGCCGGGGATTACTTCTCCTGGCAGATACACTTTTCCTGGCAGTTTTATTGCCCTTGCCCATCTATTTGTCGGCACTCCATTTTCTCCTGGCAGATTGTTCAAGAACAGGAAAATACAATTACCGGCAGTTCAAGTGCCAGCACAAGCATGTTTAACCAGCGGTTATTATGCCAGCACATTGATTTCACTAGCAATCTGTTCTGGGCATCCCTATCCATTCATTATGTTCAAGCAATTATGACATATCACACTATTTATACATACACGTCATCAATCAAAGTAATGTGTAGGCATCATCAAAATCATATATAAGGAGGTTGTTCCAGAAAAGAAGTACATATATAAGGAAGTTGTTCCGCAAAAGGAGAAGTACATATATGATTCTAGATGTGACGCACTACCAAAATGTCGTACCACAAAAGGAGAATTACATAAATTTCTAAATTTGCCACAACCAAGATGAGCAGAGCAAGACTCCAGGTCAACAAACAATGTATATGACATTATCACTCCACCAACTTAATTGTAGGTCTTCCAAATCTTCAACGTCTTGAAGGTCCTTCCAAACCTTCGTGAACTTGTGTACATTTGCAAAACCTACAACAGATCGGAAACTCAAAATGGAATTCAAAATGGAGATTATACCTATGACAATAGGTAAGGAAGCGGTTAAGAAAGCAAGATAAACACAGGAAGAATGTGTGAGCTGCAGACCACATAGAATCTGGAACTAGAAACAAAGACCAGATGATATTTAAGTGACTAAGGGCCAGTTCTACAACCTTGTGGCTTCCATACGAAATTTTTGGGGCTTGCATATGAAATTTTCGCAAGGCTTCAGCTCACACACTGATGGCATGACATGGCTCCTCAAACCGAGACATGTATGTGTTTTTTTATTTGCAAACATATGCTAAATGTGAGGCTTTTGTTCTATGACATATGTCCAACACTTGATGTTCATGATTCTCTATGTTTGTCCTGCTACTTTCGAAATTTATGTATATATTTCCTTTTCAAAAGTACAATTTTTTTAGTGAATAAAAGCTCTCTGTATGCTCTGGGAAGGTGGCGGTTGGTTATGAGTGATGGAGTTAGGATTTCGCCGCTGTGGTAGGTTGCCGAAGAGGTCCCGAGTAAGCAAATTATGTAGTAGTTACAAATGAGGGTTCCATCAAATGGAGCTCCCTCCGAGCCATAACAAATGTCATGGTTTTAGTTAAATTTTTAACTAAACCAAGGCACTTATTATGGATCGGAGGGAGTATCTCATTCGTGGAAAAGTATCCCATATTTACAAATCAAGTTAAACACTATGAACAATTTCTTGAATAAACAACTTTTTTATTGGTTCACTTTTTTCATATCGCACGACAAGTTGAATTATCCTAATTTTTTTAACTAAGGCTTTGTATAAACAAATAGACAAAGAAGCTGATTTATGCACTAGTTTGTGACCTTGTGCTAGTATGTCTATTGGTCAAGTTTAAATTGTAGATCTGAAAACAACATCAAAATAAAACATATACAAACAAACAAGCTCGTTGAAGTAAACATCTGGTAATCAGAAGATTCCAAACCAATGTAACCAATTAGGAATGTAAAAACAAGCAGCATGATGCAAACTAGGAAAAACTGCATGGAAAAATCGACCTCAATCAAGAAAAAGAATGACCCACTTAGACATCCTCAGCTAATAGCCAAGAAAAAGAATAGCCAAGAGAAAAAGAATGACCCGCCTAGTTTCTTGCCATAAGCAATCCATAAACATCATATGGGAAACTTGACAAGTGAAAATAACAGATTATAAATAGAGAATTGTGTTTTGCAAAGCTGCTATTATAATAAGCAATGAAATCGAGCTTGTTATTTAATTATACTTTGACATCTTGTACATGAGCTTTTCACAACAACATAAGACATCTTGTACATGAGCTTGTTCCTTATATTTCATAACTAGTTAAGCAAAAGCAACAAAACACTTGCACTTATAGGGACATCCAAAGCCATGAAAGTAGGCTGCTAAATTATCACATTATTTGCATAAGATAGATGCTCATAAAAGAAGCGCTTATAATTAAGTAGTAGCATGAACCAGAATGAGCATAGTATCTTACATATGTTCTTGTTAGTAGACAGTGAGCCAAATATCCAATTTCCATTCCATACACAAAACTTCGAGTAATAGTGAATTCACTTCGTAAAGCTTTCTATAGAAATAACTAAAAGATACATGAGATAGGGATAGTATACATTGAACCAATTTATACTTCCGACATACATCTCTGAAATATCAAGTCATGACAAAGTCTAGATTTTTCGACAGACAATCATGACAAAACATACTATCACACATTGTTCTTACCAACAAATATACATTAGTACATGTGTGTAACCTCGACAAAGCATTGAAACCATACATTAATCAGTAACTTGTATTGCTAAATTTGGGAACTCAAAATAAGCCATGAGCAGGTAAATGGGTTCTCACCCAAATACACCCTACAAACAAAAGAGGATGCAGAATTACATGGCTAACAAGCTAGGCAAGTGCACAACCTACAGTACCATTCACCTAACCCAGACTACCACATGAACAAGGTCAAAGACCTTCCCATGAAGAATTTTTTAACGAATGAGCATTGCATCCAACTTGTTAGGCATAAAAATAAGCCACCAATAGTAAATGACATCTCATTAAAATAATGTGCTTGTTACCCTATGAACCATGAGGGTGGAATACAGAGAAAATAACATCATAGAGCTCTATTTGTGTTTCCAAAAATAAGGCAAGTGCACAGCCTGCAGTACAGTTCACCTAATGCCACAGTTATCACAGTTCAACAGGCACAGCTATATTTAAGATAACTATGTCTAATTGTACCAGTGTTTATAGCCAATATGTGTCCAATCTTACCATTACTAGTCCTATCTTGGTTCCAATATGAGGGTGGAACACAAGTAGTTGTGGGTGTTGGTTTGTTCAATTTATTTACCGTTACTAGTCCTATCTTGGTTCGGCGGCATTGTGGGATGAAGCGGCCCGGACCGACCTTACACGTATACTTATGTGAGACAGGTTCCATCGATTGACATGCACTTGTTGCATAAGGTGGCTAGCGGGTGTCTATCTCTCCCACTTTAGTTGGATCATATTCGATGAAAAGGCTCCTTATGAAGGGTAAATAGCAATTGGCATATCACCGTTGTGGCTTTTGCGTAGGTAAGAAATGTTCTTGCTAGAAACCCATAGCAGCCACGTAAAACATGCAACAACAATTAGAGGACGTCTAACTTGTTTTTGCAGGGTATGCTATGTGATGTGGTATGGCCAAAAGAATATGATGAGTGATATATGTGATGTATGAGATTGATCATTTTCTTGTAATAGGAATCACGACTTGCATGTCGATGAGTATGATAACCGGAAGGAGCCATAGGAGTTGTCTTAATTTATTGTATGACCTGCGTGTCATTGAAAACGCCATGTAATTACTTTACTTTATTGCTAAACGTTAGCCATAGTAGTAGAAGTAATAGTTGGTGAGGGAGTCCCGGACTAGGGGGTGTTCGGATAGCCGAACTATCATCTTCGACCGGACTCCTGGACTATGAAGATACAAGATTGAAGACTCCATCCCGTGTCTGGATGGGACTTTACTTGGCGATATGGATATGTAGATCTCCTACCATTGTAACTGACTCTGTGTAACCCTAACCCTCTTTGGTGTCTATATAAACCGGAGGGTTTTAGTCCGTAGGACGAACAACAACCATATCATAGGCTAGCTTCTAGGGTTTAGCCTCTCTGATCTCGTGGTAGATCTACTCTTGTACTACCCATATCATCAATATCAATCAAGCAGGAGTAGGGTTTTACCTCCATCGAGAGGGCCCGAACCTGGGTAAAAACATCGTGTCCCTTGTCTCCTGTTACCATCCGCCTAGACGCATAGTTCGGGACCCCCTACCCGAGATCCGCCGGTTTTGACACCGACATTGGTGCTTTCATTGAGAGTTCCTCTGTGTCGTCATCTTTAGGCCCGATGGCTCCTCCGAGCATCAACGACGATGCGGTCTAGGGTGAGACTTTTCTCCCCGCACAAATCTTTGTATTCGGCGGCTTTGCACTGCGGGCCAATTCGCTTGGCCATCTGGAGCAGATTGAAAGCTACGCCCCTGGCCATCAGGTCAGATTTGGAAGTTTGAACTCTATGGCTAACGTCCGCAGAGACTTGATCTTCGACGGGTTCGAACCACAGCCAAGCACGCCGCACTGTCACGATGGGCATGATCTAGCTCTGCTGCCGTATAGTGCCCTGGAGGCCGCACAAGTGTCCGATCCGACCCTTAGCTCGGAGCCGACTGCGCCGATCGAGGACGGGTGGCTGGACACCGCCTCGGGGGCTGCTATCCCTACGGCGATTGAACCGAACACCAACCCTGTCCTTTGCGAAGCTCACGACTCCAAGGTGCCGGACTCCTCTCCGGACTCCAAGCCTTCCGCGCCACTGCCAATCAAATCCGATTGGGCTCCGATCATGGAGTTCACTGTTGCGGACATCTTTCAGCACTCTCACTTTGGCGACATCCTGAATTCGCTAAAGTTTCTCTCTTTATCAGGAGAACCCTGGCCGGATTATGGTCAGGACGGTTGTGATGCGGACGACGAAGAAATTCAAAGCCCACCCACCACCCACTTCGTAGCCACTGTCGATGACTTAACCGACATTCTCGACTTCAACTCCGAAGACATCGATGGTATGGACGACGATGCAGGAGACGACCAAGAACCAGCGCCTACAGGGCACTGGAAGGCCACCTCGTCATACAACATATACATGGTGGACATCCCAAATGATGGGAATGGCGATGGAACAACGGAGGATGACCCCTCCAAGAAACATCCTAAGCGCCGGCGTCAGCGGCGCCGCTCTAAATCCCGCCACAGCAAAAACGGAGATTCCGGCACTGGAGACAATAACACCCCGGACAGTGCCGAAGACAACCCCCTCCAGCAAGATTCAGCTCAGGAGGATGGAGAAGCCAGCCCTCATGAGAGAGCGGCAGACAGAGAGGTAGAGGACGATAATTACATGCCTCCCTCCGAAGACGAGGCAAGCCTCAACGATGGCGAATTTGTCGTGCCTGAGGATCCCGTCGAACAAGAGCATTTCAAACGCAGGCTTATGGCCACAGCAAGCAGCCTCAAGAAAAAGCAGCAACTGCTCAGAGCTGACCAAGACTTGCTAGCCGACAGATGGACTGAAGTCCTCGCGGCCGAAGAGTACGAACTCGAACGCCCCTCTAAGAGCTACCCAAAATGCAGGCTGCTACCCCGATTAGAGGAAGCACCTAAACCTACATCACCAGCGCATGATACGGCCGACCGACCACCTCGTGGCCGCGACAGAGAAGCCTCTCGGCCTCCACTCAAGCCGCACCCCGGCGCCGCTCAAAAAATACCAAGGCACAGGGAAAAGTGCCACACCTGCGGGATATATTGGAGGACAAGGCAAGACAAACAAGATCGATCTACGGATCGCGTGGGCGCCCCATGATGCGTGATGATAACCGTCACGCCGGATATGGCAATTCCGACCGGGCCGAACACAGTAGACAAAGCTCATTCAAGCTGCGTCGTGATATATCCCAATACAGAGGCGCCGCACACCCACTATGCTTCATAGACGAAGTGATGGATCATCAAATCCCTGAGGGTTTCAAACCCGTAAACATTGAATCATACGATGGCACAACAGATCCCGCGGTCTGGATCGAGGACTATCTCCTTCATATCCACATGGCCCGCGGTGATGATCTACACGCCATCAAATACCTCCCACTCAAGCTTAAAGGACCAGCTCGGCATTGGCTTAACATCTTGCCAGCAGAGTCAATTGGTTATTGGGAAGACCTGGAAGCCGCATTCCTCGACAACTTCCAGGGCACCTATGTGCGACCACCAGACGCCGATGACCTAAGCCACATAATTCAGCAGCCAGACGAATCGGCCAGACAATTATGGACATGGTTCCTAACCAAGAAAAATCAAATCGTTGACTGTCCGGATGCAGAGGCCCTTGCAGCCTTCAAACATAACATCCGGGACGAGTGGCTTGCCCGGCGCCTAGGACAGGAAAAGCCAAAATTCATGGCAGCCCTCACAACACTCATGACCCGCTTCTGCGCGGGGGAGGATAGCTGGCTAGCTCGTAGTAACAATGTGACCAAGAGCCCTGGTAATTCGGATACCAAGGACAGCAATGGCAGGTCGCGTCGCAATAAGCACAAGCGCCGCATTAATGGCGATAATACTGAGGATACGACAGTCAATGCCGGATTCAGAGGCTCTAAACCCGGTCAGCGGAAAAAGCCATTCAAAAGAAATACTCCGGGCCCGTCCAATTTGTACCAAATACTCGATCGCTTGTGCCAGATACACGGCACCCCCGAAAAGCCAGCCAATCACACCAATAGGGATTGTTGGGTGTTAAAGCGGGCAGGCAAGTTAACTGCCAAAAACAATGACAAGGGGCTGCATAGCGATGACGAGGAGGAGACCCGGCCACCGAACAATAGAGGACAGAAGGGGTTCCCCCCACAAGTGCGGACGGTGAACATGATATACGCAACCCACATACCCAAAAGGGAGCGGAAGCGTGCACTAAGGGACGTATATGTGATGGAGCCAGTCGCCCCAAAGTTCAATCCGTGGTCCTCCTGCCCGATCACTTTTGATTGAAGGGACCACCCCACTAGCACCCGCCATGGCGGATTCGCCGCATTGGTTCTAGACCCAATCGTTGACGGATTTCACCTCACTAGAGTCCTGATGGACGGCGGCAGCAGCCTGAACTTGCTTTATCAGGATACAGTGTGCAAGATGGGCATAGACCCCTCAATGATTAAACCCACAAAGACGACCTTCAAAGGCGTCATACCAGGTGTAGAGGCTAATTGTACAGGCTTAGTTACACTTGAAGTGGTATTCGGATCACCGGATAACTTCCGAAGCGAGGAGTTAATCTTCGACATAGTCCCGTTCCGCAGCGGCTATCACGCACTGCTCGCACGAACCACATTTGCAAAGTTCAATGCGGTACCGCACTACGCATACCTCAAGCTCAAGATGCCAGGCCCTCGAGGAGTCATTACGGTCGATGGAAACGCCGAACGCTCTCTCCGAACGGAGGAGCATACAGCGGCTCTCGCGGCGGAAGTACAAAGCAGCCTCTCAAGGCAATTCTCGAGTCTGGCTGTTAAGCGGCCGGACACCATCAAGCGCGCCTGGAGTAACCAACAACAAGACCGACTAGCACGTTCCGAGCACGCGTAGCAATGCGGGCCCAACCCCAGCCCTCGCGAAATTGCGAAACCAGTACTACGCGTACATAATTACGCTCTGGAAATACCATGGGCATAGGGGGACGGGCACGACCACGGCAAGACCAGAGGGGCGGCTCAACCGCACCAGGGGCTCCCAATTGTGTCATTCTTTTTTTTCTCTTACTTTCAGGACTCCTTTCTCAAGAAGCCCTGTCCGGCAGTAGAATTGCTGAACACACAATGCAACAGCCAGGGAAGCAGAAAGCTACGACGAGTGTCCAGGTGGTCTCTATAACGAGCGGTATACTTGTATACTTGTTTTACACATTATCCCGCAGCTCGCTCCTGGAGGGCGACATGTCAAATAGTCCCGTCCCTTGCTTATCGCACTATTTGTATCGTTCTGCTTTTACTGTAGCTTTTTTGAATAAACAATGCATAGCTTTTTGCCTATTATTGCATTCCTTTTTCTATCTATATATGTTCACTTACGACATGTTGCACCCGTATGCTTTGGTACAGCCAAAAACACCAGGGGCTTAAGTACCCCAAAATATGGTGTGATAAGTCCGAACACTTTCACAAGTGCGGCACCCCGAACTTATAGCATTATATGCATTGGCTCTGAATCATGTCTTGGGTCAATAGTTGGGTTTTCCCGGCTCCCATGTTTTGGTACCTTACGTTCTGTTATATCGGCTAAGGTAGCGCTGGGAGAACCACTGCGATTGTGCCCCGGTTGAGCTGGGTTGAGCACCTCAGTGGAGAAAGCTAAAACTAATTGTCATGATAGGGTGAGAGCCGGTAGTTGTTCGAGAGGTTTTTTCGAGTCCCTAAAGACTTATGCCGCTTAGAGCGAGGAGTCGGCTTTGTCCGGCCCAGGCGTTGATAGCGCCTCGAATTCGGTCTTCCGAATACTAGGGGCTTCGCAGAAATTTAAAATTATAGAATTCTATGGCTAAGTGGGAGTGTTCAATCATTATAGTCCGGTTGCCTTGTTCGTTGTGTTGAGTGCCTCCCTTGAAGGATCCAAGAATGGGAAAAAGAGCGCTCAAGTTTATCCCGAACACCCCAGCACTCCTGGCATGGGGGCAGAAGCCGACGACTCGCCATCCCTCAAATTTAATAAACGGCCGCATAGAAGGTAAGATTTTAAATTCTCAAAGCGTTGCTTAGCACGTATGAACAAGTTTCCAAGCGTACAGGATAACAAATGCGAGTTTACTAAAAAATTACATCTTTGGAGCATTCGCCCGCTATAAGGCGGGCACCCTTCAGGACGCCCACATAATACATATCGGGCGTGTGATATTCCCTGCCTGGGGGTGGAGCGTCCGTCATAAGCTTCTCAGCGTCCATCTTGCCCCAGTGCACTTTAGCGCGGGCAAGGGCCCTACGGGAACCTTCGATGCAGACGGAGTGCTTGACGACTTCAATCCATGGACAGGCGTCCACCAGCCGCCTTACCAGCCCGAAGTAGCTCTCAGGCATGGCTTCTTTAGGCCACAGCCGGACTATGAGGCCCTTCATGGCCTGTTCGGCCACCTTATGGAGCTCGACCAGCTGCTTCAGCTGGTCGCTCAAGGGCACCGGGTGTCCGGCCTCAGCGTACTGAGACCAGAACACCTTCTCTGTCGAGCTCCCCTCCTCGGCCCGGTAGAAGGCGGCAACGTCGGACACACTGCGGGGCAGATCTGCGAATGCTCCTGGAGAGCTCCGGATTCGGGTAAGTAACAGGTAATTAACTTTCACGTGCTTTCTTTGCATGAAGAATTCCTTACCCGCCGCTATCTTCTTTATCGCCTCAATTTCCTGGAGGGCTTTTTGGGCTTCGGCCTTAGCGGCTTTGGTGCTCTCAAGAGCCGAGGCGAGCTCGGACTATCGAGTCTTCGAGTCACGCTCCAAACTCTCGTGTTTTTCCATGAGATCCTGGAGCTCTTGCCGCACCTCCGCCACCCGCGCCTCCTGCTTCTCTCGCTCGGTGCGTTCCGCGGCCGCATTGCTTTCGGCCTTGGACACCGCTTCCTTCAGGGTCGCCACCTCGTTCGTGGTCCGTGCAATTCTCACGTTATTCCTGTTATTTTTTGCAACCACATTTTTTATATACTCCCATAAGGTATTACTTACCTTCTTTGTCCTCAAGCAGCTTCTTGGCAAGGCCGAGCTCGCTCTCGGACCGATCGAGGTTCTGCTTCAATGCATTGACCTCCACAGTCAGTGCGGCAGAGGTCAGTAGCGTAGCCTGCATTCCCATATTGACATGCTTATGTTAGACTCCTGCGTATATCTTTTTAGATCCTCAGTTCGGCTTTTCTTTCCGAACACCAAACTGAGCATCAGGGGCTACTGTCTATGCGGTAATATTTTTAAATATCTTAACTACATACCTCAAAGCCTGTTAGAAGGCTGGCACATGCTTCAGTCAGCCCGCTCTTGGCGGACTAAACTTTCTGGATCACCGCACTCATAACAGTGCGGTGCTCCTCGTCGATGGAGGCGCCGTTAAGCGCCTCCAGCAAATTATCCAGCGCCTCCAGTTGGACGGAGGTCACCGGTGTCGCAGTCTCGCCCTTCTTACGAAGGGGCCGCCCGCCGGACTCCGGAACCACTGAAGGTTCCGGTACGGAGTACGGCCCATGGCCGAACTCAGAACCCTTCGGGGTTTGATACCCCTCGTGCCCAAATTCCGGGAGGTTACCTTGCGGCACCTCCGGGACCTCCTCCTCCTGGCTGGGCCCCTTTTGGGACCCCACCTTGGCGTCGTCAGCGCGAGGAGAGGAGGCGATCGGAAGTGAAGTGCTATTCACGTCTGACGGATCCAGGGAGCCGCTCGTGGAAGTGTCGAGCCCGTCCTTGGGCGGGCTGCAGGATTGTATTTGGCGTTAGGAGATTCCATGCGACAAATGAAACGCCATGAGTTATTCTGGTATCCGGACACTTACGACGTCCCAAGGGCTTAGCCCTCGGTGGCCACTCCTCTTCGCCGTCATCGGCGTTGGTGGAGTAGTCCGGATGAAGGGTCCTCCCCTTCTTGGACTCTCCGGCCTCCTCAGTTGGGGAGGCCTTCCTTTTCTTCTCTCCCCCCGCTGGGGGAGAGGTCTCTTTTTTCTCCTCCTCGTCGTCGCGGGAGGAGTCCGCCTCGGAGTCATCGGACGATGAGTCCGATAACACCTGACGCCGGGAGCTCTTCCGGGTTCCCGTGGCCTTCTTCTTGGCCTTCTTCTCCGGCACGACGTAAGGTGCCGGAACCAGCAGCCCCATCAATCGGGCGTCCGCTGGGTATTCTGGCAAGGGAGCCGGACAGTTAACCTGCCCGGACTTCTTTTGCCAGGCCTGTCAAAGTTAAGGGAGTTTAGATCCCGCATAGAGTCAAACTATGGAAAATAAGTGTCCTGTAAAGGGTAAAATAGCTTACCTTGCCGGCTTGACGCTGCGAGCTGAATCCGCGATCTTCGGTAGCAGATGCGGGGGCCTCGGCGCCCTTGAACAACACCTTCCAGGCATCTTCGTACATAGTGTTGGTGAACAACACCTGTGGGAGCCTGCTCAAGGTTTGGTGTTGTGCCGGATCAAACTCCCACAAGCTGGAGGCCCGTTGTTGGCACGGGAGGATCCGACGGATGAGCATGACCTGGACTACGTTGACGAGCTTGATCTTCTTGTTCACAAGGTTTTGGACACAGGTTTGGAGTCCAGTCAGCTCTTCCGAATTACCCCATGTCAGGCCCTTCTCTTTCCAGGAGGTGAGCCATGTGGGGATGCCAGATCGGAACTCGGGGGCCGCTGCCCATTCAGGGTCATGCGGCTCGGTGATGTAGAACCATGCCGATTGCCACCCTTTGATGGTTTCCACGAAAGAGCCCTCGAGCCATGTAACGTTGGGCATCTTGCCCACCATGGCACCTCCACACTCCGCCTGCTGGCCCCCCACTACCTTCGGCTTGACATTGAAGGTCTTCAGCCATAAGCCGAAGTGGGGCTTGATGCGGAGGAAGGCCTCGCACACGATGATGAACGCCAAGATGTTGAGGACGAAATTCGGGGCCATATCATGGAAATCTAGGCCGTAGTAGAACATGAGCCCCCGGATAAATGGGTGAAGTGGAAAACCTAGTCCGCGGAGGAAGTGGGTGAGGAACACCACCCTCTCATGGGGCCCCGGGGTGGGGATGAGCTGCCCCTTGTCGGGGAGCCAATGCGCGATGTGCTGGACAAGTATCCGGCCTTTCGCATTCTCTTGATGTGCCCCTCCGTGATGGAGGTGGCCATCCACTTGCCTCCCGCTCCGGACATGGCTGGAGAAGGTTGAGGCAAGATGTGCGGACTTGGGCGCTGGAGCTTGAGTGTGCGAAAATGGATAAGCAAAGGAGGAAGAAGGCGTAGGTAAAAAGGTGGATCCTTATCCCCTTATATGGACGGACGAAGCTATGCGTCCCCACCAGCCTGGTAAAACTCGCTTATCTCCCAAGCGTCGTAATCAATGGCGCGGTTGGGTTACCCATGCCCGTATTGATGAGAATCCCAAAATAATGGGACACGATCTCTGCTTTGACAAGATGTGCCAAGGAAACCGCCTCGCTAAATGCGCTGAGGTGGGACAGTAAAAACGATTCGAATAAAGGCTTGGCCATGGTGTGATGTCACGCCACGAAATACATCAGTAGATTGAATTTATGTGAATATTATTCTCTCTACGGTGGTATGTGGAACTTATTTTGCAGAGCCGGAACACTATCCTTGTGTTCAAAATCTTCTATGAAGTATTCGGAGGAGGAACCGGCCTTGCAATGCCGAAGACAATATGCGCACCGGACTTGTCGTCATTGAAGCCTGGTTCAGGGGCTACTGAGGGAGTCCCGGACTAGGGGGTGTCCGGATAGCCGAACTATCATCTTCGGCCGGACTCCTGGACTATGAAGATACAAGACTGAAGACTCTGTCCCGTGTCCGGATGGGACTTTCCTTTGCGTGGAAGGCAAGCTTGGCGATACGGATATGTAGATCTCCTACCATTGTAACCGACTCTGTGTAACCCTAACCCTCTTCGGTGTCTATATAAACCGGAGGGTTTTAGTCCGTAGGACGAACAACAATCATACCATAGGTTAGCTTCTAGGGTTTAGCCTCTCTGATCTCGTGGTAGATCTACTCTTGTACTACCCATATCATCAATATCAATCAAGAAGGAGTAGGGTTTTACCTCCATCGAGAGGGCCCAAACCTGGGTAAAACATCGTGTCCCTTGTCTCCTGTTACCATCCGCCTAGACGCACAGTTCGGGACCCCCTACCCGAGATCCGCCGGTTTTGACACCGACAGTTGGCAAGACAACTTAATGAAGACACGATGATGGAGATCATGGTGACATGCCGGTGACGAAGGTGATCATGCGGTGCCTCAAAGATGGAGATCAAAGGCGGAAGATGATATTGGCCATATCATGTCACTTTATGATTTGCATGTGATGTTTGTCATGTTTACATCTTATTTTCTTAGAACGACGGTGGCATAAATAAGATGATCCCTCACTAAAATTTCAAGAAAGCGTTCCCCCTAACTATGCACTGTTGCGAAAGTTCGTTGTTTCAAAGCACCACGTGATGATCAGGTTTGATAGATTCTAACGTTCGCATACAACGGGTGTAAGCCAGATTTACACGTGCAAAACACTTAGGTTGACTTGATGAGCCTAGCATGTACGGACATGGACTCAGAACACAAGAGACCAAAAGGTTAAACATGAGTCGTATAGTAGATACGATAAACATGAAGATGTTCACCGATGATGACTAGTCCGTCTCACGTGATGATCAGACACGACCTAGTTGACTCGAATCATGTGTCACTTAAATGTCTAGAGGGATGTCTATCTGAGTGGGAGTTCATTAAGTAATTTGTTTAGATTAAATTAATTATCATGAACATAATCTAAAATATCTTTACAATATGTCTTGTAGATCAAATGGCCCATGCTAATGTTACCCTCAACTTCAGCGCGTTCCTAGAGAAAACAAAGCTGAAAGATGATGGTAGCAACTATAGGGACTGGGTCCAAAACTTCAGGATCATCCTCATAGCTGCCAAGAAAGCATGTCCTTGAAGCACCGCTAGGTGATGCACCCTTTTGCCAGCAACTCAAGACGTTATGAACGCCTAGCAGTCGCATAGTGATGATTACTCGGTTTAGTGCGGCAAGCTTTACAACTTAGAACCGGGGCTCCAAAAGTGTTTTGAGCAGCACAGAGCATATGAGATGTTCCAAGAGCTGAAAATGGTTTTCCAATCTCATACCCGGGTCGAGAGATATGAAGTCTCCGACAAGTTCTACAGTTGTAAGATGGAGGAAAATAGTTCTGTCAGTGAGCATATACTCACTATGTCTGGGTTGCACAACCGTTTGTCTCAGCTGGGAGTTAATCTTCTAGATGACTGGGTCATTGACAGGATCCTCGAGTCGCTCCCACCTAGCTACAAGAGCTTTGTGATGAACTACAATATGCAAGGGATGGAGAAGTCCATTCCTGAGTTATATTCAAGGGATAATTAGATTTATGCCCCTAGTTGTGTCCCACTCGTCTGTTTTATCCCTAATTCCCGAAAGTCACCTGTTCTGTCCAAGTCACTTTGCTCCTCTTATGCTTTTGCCCTTTGACCATTTGACCGTCAGTTTGAAAACTTCATAACTAATTCATACTAAATCAGAAAAATGCAAATAAGATACCAAAATGTTCAGAAAAACATCACCTATATGTTAGTGTCATTTGCATTCATGAAAAAAGTGTTGGAAAGTGCAGATCCGAGTTTTAGCTCTTTTGATACCACCATGAATAGTGAACTCTAAGAACATTCAAAAAATCCAAAAAACATGGTGGCAAAGAACAACAAATGTTCTAAGTGCTTTCCAAGTTTCATTAGGGAACGACATTCGTGGAAGTAGTGGCAAAAAATAATCTATTTTGGAGTGCTGATTGTTTTTTTGCTGTGACACCCATGAATGTTATTCCTTGATGAAACTTGGCAGGCACTTAAAACATTTGTCATTCTTTGCCACCAATTTTTTTGATTTTTTTCGAACTTTTTTTTGATTTTACTATTCATGGTGGTAGCCTAAGAGCTAAAACTCAGATGGGCAACTTCCAACACTTTTTTCATGAATGCAAATGACACTGACATATAGGTGATGTTTTTCTGAACATTTTGGTATCTTATTTGCATTTTTCTAATTTAGTATGAATTAGGTATGAAGTTTTCAAACTGACGGTCAAACGGTCAAAGGGCAAAAGCATAAGAGGAGCAAAGTGACTTGGACAGAACCGGTGACTTTTGGGAATTATGGGTAAAACAGACGAGTGGGACACAACTAGGGGCATAAATCTAATTATCCCTATATTCAATGTTGAAATCAGCAGAGGTGGAAATGAAAAAGGAGCATCAAGCGTTGATGGTGAATAAGACCACTAGTTTGAAGAAAGGCAAGGGTAAAAAGAACTTCAAGAAGGACGGCAAGGGAGTTGCCGCGCCCGGTAAATCAGTTGTCGGGAAGAAGCCAAACAATGGACCCAAGCCCGACACTCAGTGCTTTTATTGCAAGGGAAATGGTCACTAGAAGCGGAACTGCCCCAAGTACTTAGCGGATAAGAAGGCCGGCAACACCAAAGGTATATGTGATATACATGTTATTGATGTGTACCTTACCAGCGCTCGTAGTAGCTCCTGGGTATTTGATACTAGTGCGGTTGCTCATATTTGTAACTCAAAACAGGAGCTGCGGAATAAGTGGAGACTAGCGAAGGACGAGGTGACGATGCAAGTCGGGAATGGTTCCAAGGTCGATGTGATCGCCGTCGGCACGCTACCTCTACATTTACCCACGGGATTAGTTTTAAACCTCAATAATTGTTATTTAGTGCCAGCTTTGAGCATGAACATTGTATCTGGATCTCGGTTAATGCGAGATGGCTACTCATTTAAATCCGAGAATAATGGTTGTTCTATTTATATGAGAGATATGTTTTATGGTCATGCCCCGTTGGTTAATGGTTTATTCTTACTGAATCTCAAACGTGATGTTACACATATTTATAGTGTGAATACCAAAAGATGTAAGATTAATAATGATAGTCCCACATACTTGTGGCACTGCTGCCTTGGTCACATTGGTGTCAAACGCATGAAGAAACTCCATGTAGATGGAATTTTGGAGTCTCTTGATTATGAATCATTTGACACGTGCGAACCATGCCTCATGGAAAAAATGACCAAGACTCCATTCTCCAGAACAATGGAGCGAGCATCCAACTTGTTGGAAATAATACATACTGATAAGTGCAGTCCAATGAGCGTTGAGGCTCGCGGTGGCTATCGTTATGTTCTCACCCTTACTGATGACTCAAGTATATATGGGTATGTCTACTTAATGAAACACAAGTCTGAGACCTTTTAACAGTTCAAGGAATTTCAGAGTGAGTTGGAGAATCAATGTGACATGAAAATAAAGTTCTTACGATCAGATCGTGGAGGAGAATATTTGAGTCACGAGTTTGGTACACACTTAAGGAAATGTGGAATTGTTTCACAACTCACGCCACCTGGAACACCTTAGTGTAATGGTGTGTCCGAATGTCGTAATCGCACTCAATTGGATATGGTGCGATCTATGATGTCTCTTACCGATTTACCGCTATCATTTTGGGGTTATGCTTTAGAGATAGCCGCATTCACTTTAAATAGGGCACCATCTAAATCCGTTGAGACGACACTGTATGAATTATTGTTTGGGAAGAAACCTAAGCTTCCATTTAAAAATGTTTGGGGATGCGATGCTTATGTCAAGAAATTCAACCTGAAAAGCTCGAATCCAAGTCGAAAAATGTGTCTTCATAGGATACCCTAAGGAAACCATTGGGTATACCTTCTACCTCAGATCCGAAGGCAAGATCATTGTTGCCAAGAACGGATCCTTTCTGGAGAAAGAGTTTCTCTCAAAAGAAGTAAGTGGGAGGAAAGTAGAACTTGATGAAGTACTGCCTCTTGAACTGGAAAGTAGCACAGCTCAGGAAGATATTTTTGTGGTGCATGCACTGACTAGAGAGGAAGTTAATGATGATGATCACGAAACTTCAGATCAAGTTACTACTGAACTTCTTAGGTCCAGAAGGACACGTTCCACACAAGAATGGTATGGCAACACTGTCCTGGAAATCATGTTGTTAGACAACGGTGAACCTTCGAACTATGAAGAAGCGATGGTGAGCCCGGATTCCAAAAAATGACTTGAAGCCATGAAATCTGAGATAGGATCCATGTATGAAAACAAAGTATGGACTTTGACAGACCTGCCTGATGATCGGCAAGCCATAGAAAATAAATGGATCTTTAAGAAGAAGACTAACGCGGATGGTAATGTGACCGTCTATAAAGCTCAGCTTGTCGCTAAGGGTTATCGACAAGTTCAAGGGGTTGAATATGATGAGACTTTCTCACCCGTAGCGAAGCTGAAGTCCGTCCGAATCATGTTAGTAGTTGCCGCATTCTATGATTATGAGATATGGCAAATGGACGTCAAAACGGCATTCCTTAAGGAAGAATTGTATATGATGCAGCCAGAAGGTTTTGTTGATCCTAAGAATGCTGACAAGGTATGCAAGCTCCAGCGCTCCATCTATGGGTTGGTGCAAGCATCTCGTAGTTGGAACATTCGCTTTAATGAAATGATCAAAGCGTTTGGGTTTGTGCAGACTTATGGAGAAGCCTATGTTTACAAGAAAGTGAGTGGGAGCTCTGTAGCATTTCTCATATTATATGTGGATGACATACTATTGATGGGAAATGATATATAACTTTTGGAAAGCATAAAGGCCTACTTGAATAAGTGTTTTTCAATGAAGGACCTTGGAGGAGCTGCTTACATATTAGGCGTCAAGATCTATAGAAGAAGTTCAATATGGATCAGTCCAAGAAGGGGTTCTTGCCTGTATTGCAAGGTGTGAAATTGAGCACGACTCAATGCCCGACCTCGGCAGAAGATAGAGAAAACATGAGTGTCATACCCGACCATGGTATTTCGCAAAGCACATACCTTGATAAGATATTGAAGAAGTTCAATATGGATCAGTCCAAGAAGGGGTTCTTGCCTGTATTGCAAGGTGTGAAATTCAGCACGACTCAATGCCCGACCTCGGCAGAAGATAGAGAAAAGATGAGTGTCATCCCCTATGCCTCAACCATAGGGTCTATTATGTATGCCATGTTGTGTACTAGACCTGATGTGAACCTTGCCGTAAGTTTGGTAGGGAGGTACCAAAGTAATCCCGACATGGAACACTGGACATCGGTCAAGAATATCCTGAAGTACCTGAAAAGAACTAAGGATATGTTTCTCGTTTATGGAGGTGACGAAGAGCTCGTCGTAAAGGGTTACGTCAATGCCAGCTTCGACACAGATCTGGATGACTCCAAGTCACAAACTGGATACGTGTACATTTTGAATGGTGATGTCTACTACGCAACCTTTTTCTTGTAGACGTTGTTGGTCCTCCAAGTGCAGAGGTTTGTAGGACAGTAGCAAATTTCCTTCAAGTGGATGACCTAAGGTTTATCAATCCGTGGGAGGTGTAGGATGAAGATGACCCTGCAACCAAATAACAAAGAGTCTCTTGTGTCCCCAACACACCCAATACAATGGTAAATTGTATAGGTGCACTAGTTCGGCGAAGAGATGGTGATACAAGTGCAATATGGATGGTAGATATATGTTTTTGTAATATTAAAATATGAAAACAGCAAGGTAACTAATGATAAAAGTGAGCACAAACGATATTGCAATGCTAGGAAACAAGGCCTAGGGTTCATACTTTCACTAGTGCAAGTTCTCTCAAAAATAATAACATAATTGGATCATATAACTATCTGTCAACATGCAACAAAGAGTCACTCCAAACTCACTAATAGCGGAGAACAAACGAATAGATTATGGTAGGGTATGAAACCACCTCAAAGTTATTCTTTCTGATCGATCTATCATAGAGTTCGTACTAGAATAACACCTTAATACACAAATCAACCAAAACCCTAATGTCACCTAGATACTCCAATGTCACCTCAAGTATCCATGGGCATGATTATACGATATGCATCACACAATCTCAGATTCATCTATTCAAACCAACACAAAGTATTTCAAAGAGTGCCCCAAAGTTTCTACGGACAGTCAAGACGAATACGTGTGCCAACCCCTATGGATAGATTCATTGAACCCACAAGTTGATCACCAAAACATACATCAAGTAGATCACGTGAATATCCCATTGTCACCACAGATAAGCATGGCAAGACATACATCAAGTGTTCTCAAATCCTTCAAGACTCAATCCGACAAGATAACTTCAAATGGAAAACTCAATCCATTACAAGAGAGTAGAGGGGGAGAAACATCATAAGATCCAACTATAATAGCAAAGCTCACGATACATCAAGATAGTATCACCTCAAGAACACGAGAGAGAGAGAGAGAGAGATCAAACACATAGCTACTGGTACATACCCTCAGCCCTAAGGGTGAACTACTCCCTCCTCGTCATGGAGAGCGCCGGGATGATGAAGATGGCCACCCGTGATGGATCCCCCCTCCGGCAGGGTGCCGGAACAGGGTCCCGAGAGGTTTTTCGTGGCTACAGAGGCTTGCCGCGGCGGAACTCCCGATCTAGGTTATTTTCTGGAGGTTTCAGTCTTTATGGGAATTTTTGGCGTAGGTCTCACGTCAGGGGGGTTTCCGGGCTATCCACGAGGCAGGGGGGCGCGCCCAAGGGAAGTGGGTGCGCGGGCCACCCTCGTGGGCAGCCCGGGACTCTCCTGGCCCAACTCTTTCACTCCAGGGGCTTCTTTTGGTCTACAAAAAATTGTCAAAAATTGGCACGTCAATTGGACTCTGTTTGGTATTCCTTTTCTGTAAAACTCAAAAACAAGGAAAAAACAGAAACTGACACTGGGCTCTAGGTTAATAGGTTAGTCCCAAAAATGATATAAAAGTGTATAGTCAATCCCATAAACATCCAAAATAGGTAATATAATAGAATGGAACAATCAAAAATTATAGATACATTGGAGACGTATCAAGCATCCCCAAGCTTAATTCCTGCTCGTCCTCGAGTAGGTAAATGATAAAAACAGAATTTTTGATGTGGAATGCTTCCTAGCATATTTCTCAATGTAATTTTCTTTATTGTGGCATGAATGTCCAGATCCAAATGATTCAAGACAAAAGTTCATATTGACAGAAGAAATAGTAATACTTCAAGCATACTAACAAAGCAATCATGTCTTCTCAAAATAACATGGTTAACGAAAGCTATCCCTACAAAATCATATATTCTGGCTATGCTCTATCTTCATCACACAAAGTATTTAATCATGCACAACCCCGATGACAAGCCAAGCAATTGTTTCATTACTTTAATATTCTCAAACTTTTTCAACTTTCACGCAATACATGAGCGTGAGACATGGACATAGCACTATATGTGGAATAGAATGGTGGTCGTCGAGAAGAAAAAAAGGGAGAAGATAGTCTCACATCAACTAGGCGTATCAACGGGCTATGGAGATGCCCATTAATAAGTGAGTAGGGATTGCCATGCAACAGATGCACTAGAGCTATAAGTGTATGAAAGCTCAAAAACAAACTAAGTGGGTGTGCATCCAACTTGCTTGCTCACGAAGACCTAGAGCATTTTGAGGAAGCCCATCATTGGAATATACAAGCCAAGTTCTATAATGAAAAATTCCCACTAGTATATGAAAGTGACAACATAGGAGACTCTCTATCATGAAGATCATGGTCGTGCTACTTTGAAGCACAAGTGTGGTAAAAGCATAGTAGCATTGTCTCTTCTCTCTTTTTCTCTCATTTTTTTATTTGCCTTTCTCTTCTTCTTTTTTTATTTGGCCTTTCTCTATTTTTTGTAAAGTCCGAAGTCTCATCCCGACTTGTGGGGAATCATAGTATCCATCATCCTTTCCTCACTTGGGACAATGCTCTAATAATGAAGATCATCACACTTCTATTTACTTACAACTCAAGATTACAACTCGATACTTAGAACAAGATATGAATCTATATGAATGCCTCCGGTGGTGTACCGGGATATGCAATGAACTAAGAGTGACACGTATGGAATTATGAGGGTGGCTTTGCCACAAATACGATGTCAACTACATGATCATGCGAAGAGCAATATGACAATGATGATGCGTGTCATAATAAACGGAATGGTGGAAAATTGCATGGCAATATATCTCAGAATGGCTATGTAAATGCCATAATAGTTAGGTATGGTGGCTGTTTTGAGGAAGGTATATGGTGGGTGTATGGTACCGGCGAATGTTGCGCAGCACAAGATAGGCTAGCAATGGTGGAAGGGTGAGAGTGCGTATAATCCATGGGCTCGACATTAGTCATAAAGAACTCATATACTTGTTGAAAAAATCTACAAGTCTTTGAAAACAAAGTACTACAGGCATGCTCCTATGGGGATAGATTGGTAGGAAAGAACCATCGCTCATCCCCGACCGCCACTTGTAAGAAAGACAATCAAAATTATGCTCCAACTTCATCACAAAGTGGTTCACCATACGTGCATGCTACGGGAATCACAAACTTCAACATAAGTATTCCTAAAATTCATAATTACTCCACTAGCATGACTCTAATATCACCATCCTCATATCTCAAAACAATTATCAAGCATCAAATTGATCATAGCATCCAATTCACTTTCTATGATAGTTTTTATTATACCCAACTTGGATGCCCATCATTCTAGGACCAATTTTATAACCATAGCAACTACCATGTTGTTCTATAGGACTCTCAAAATAATATAAGTGAAGCATGAGAGATCAATACTTTCTACAAAATAAAACCACCGCCGTGCTCTGAAAGATATAAGTGAAGTGCTAGAGCAAAAGACAAACTACTCCAAAAGATATAAGTGAAGCACATAGAGTATTCTAATAAATTCCAAATCATGTGTGTCTCCCCCAAAAGTTGTGTACAGATAGGATGAGTGTGGCAAACTAAAAAGCAAAGACTCATATTATACAAGACGCTCCAAGCAAAACACATATCATGTGGTGAATAAAAATATAGCTCCAAGTAAACTTGCCGATGAATGAAGACGAAAGAGGGGATGCCATCCGGGGCATCCCCAAACTTAGGCTCTTGGTTGTCCTTGAATATTAACTTGGGGTTCCTTGGGAATCCATAAGCTTAGGCTCTTGCCACACCTTATTCCATAGTCCATCGAATCTTTTCCCAAAACTTGAAAACTTCACAACACAAAACTCAACAGAAAACTCATAAGCTTCGTTAGTATAAGAAAATAAATCACCACTTAGGTACTGTTGTGAACTCATTCTAAATTCATATTGGTGTTAAACCTACTGTATTCCAATTTCTCTATGGTTCATACGCTCTGATACTACTCATAGATTCATCAAAATAAGTAAAAAACACATAGAAAGCAGAATCTGTCAAAAACACAATAGTCTATAGTAATCTGTATCATTCGAATACTTATGTAACTCCAAAAATCCTACAAAATTAGGAAAACCTGAGACATTTGTGTACAATCCAGATCAGAAATAATCAGATCAAAATAACGTTTTTGTGAATTATCAAAACTAATTTACTAGGTGCAAAAGTTTCTGATTTTCAGCAGGATCAACACAACTATCACCGTAAGCTATCCTAAAGGTCTTACTTGGCACTTTATTGAAACAAAAGCTATAAAACATGATTACTACAGTAGCATAATCATGTGGACACACAAAAACAGTAGGGGTAAATATTGGGTTGACTCCCAACAACCGCTTTTCTTTAATGCCTTTCTAGCTAGGCATGATGATGACAATGATGCTCACATAAAAGATAAGAATTGAAACATAACGGGAGCATCATGAAGTATATGACTAGCACATTTAAGTCTAACCCACTTCCTATGCATAGGGATTTTGTGAGCAAACAACTTATGGGAACAACAATCAACTAGCATAGGAAGGCAAAACAAGCATAACTTCAAGATTTTAAGCACATAGAGAGGAAACTTGATATTATTGCAATTCCTACAAGTATGTATTCCTCCCTCATAATAATTTTCAGTAGCATCATGAATGAATTCAACAATATAACCAGCACCTAAAGCATTCTATTCATGATCTACTTGCATAGAAAATTTACTACTCTCCACATAAGCAAAATTCTTCTTATTCGGAATAGTGGGAGTATCATAAGAGACTTGAATACTATAAATTGTTTCCACATTAAAAGAGTAATGTTTAGAAAAAGGGTAATCATAATCATGACAAGTTTTACAATTATGATCATCACTACTTTTTATAGCATAAGTTTCATCACAATAATCATCATAAGTAGCAACTTTGTTCTCATCATAATCGATTGAAACCTCTTCCAAGATAGTGGAATCATCACTAAATAAAGTCATGACCTCTCCAAATCCACTTTCATATTCATCACAATAATATTCAACATCCTCCAAAATAGTGGGATCACTACTTCCTAAAGTTGATACTCTTCCAAACCCACTTTCATCAATATAATCATCATAAGTAGGAGGCATGCTATCATCATAACAAATTTGCATATCAAAACTTGGAAGGCTAAAAATATCATCTTCATTAAACATAGCATCCCCAAGCTTGGGAGAAACATTAGTTGCAGCAAATATATTCTCAAATATGTCATCCTCATCAAACATAGCTTCCCCAAGCTTGGGCCTTTTCATATCATAAGCATAATCGCTCTCATCATGAATAGTATGGATAACACCAATAGTATACCAATTGTCATCATCATAGTGAGTAGTAGGAGCAACATCATTTGGGAGGGATACCTTTCTACCTTTGCTTCTCCGTCTTTTCTTTTTCTTCTTCACATGATGTGTGAGTTTAACCCTCTCCTTTGAGCTCCTTATTAATAAGGTTGGTTGAATAGAAGGATCATCCTCATTACCTGATTCATCATAAGAAATAATAGAAGGATATTGGGAAGTCTTTTCCCTTTCATTAGTATTCTCTTCATCTTCTATTTGCTTTCTTTTCTTTATGTAATTGGCAATATAAGGATTTTAAATGCAATTCACCGCACAATACATATAAATTTCCTCTAGATCAAAATCAAGAACTCTTTTAAGGGAAAATTCTGGAATATTCTTAGTTATACTTTTCATTTCTTCATAACGCAAAAGCAAACTAAGTTCATTATGATGTGCAAGGGAAATCAAGTCATCACAATTTTTGGACACGATTCGATCATGAAACAATTTGCATTGGGGATTAAAATGATCACGTTCATTGCAAAGTTCATAAGTAGGACGAAGAAATTTTAAATTTTCAGCACAAACATCTAGCCTTTCTTGCAACCATTTAGTTTCTAAATGCTTATGCCTCTTGCAATATCTATCTTCCCTATTTGGTGTGTACTTGCAAACCCAATGCACTCCACAAAAATTGACATGCTTATAAGAGACATTTTCATCATAACTAGTGCAATCATCATTAGTACTATGGATATTCAAAGAGTTCATACTAACAACATTGCAATCATGCTCTTAGTACCAAAGATTTATAGACTTCTTCTTCAAGCACTTGAGCACAATTTTCCTTTCCATCATTCTCACGAAAGATATTAAAAAGATGACATGTATGAGGCAAACTCAATTCCATTTTTTGTAGTTTTCTTTTATAGACTAAACTAGTGATAAAACAAGAAACAAAAATATTCGATTGCAAGATCTAAAGATATACCTTCAAGCACTCACCTCCCCGGCAACGGCGCCAGAAAAGAGGTTGATGTCTACTATGCAACCTTCTTCTTGTAGACGTTGTTGGGCCTCCAAGTGCAGAGGTTTGTAGGACAGTAGCAAATTTCCCTCAAGTGGATGACCTAAGGTTTATCAATCTGTGGGAGGCATAGGATGAAGATGGTCTCTGTCAAACAACCCTGCAACCAAATAACAAAGAGTCTCTTGTGTCCCCAACACACCCAATACAATGGTAAATTGTATAGGTGCACTAGTTCGGCGAAGAGATGGTGATACAAGTGCAATATGGATGGTAGATATAGGTATTTGTAATATGAAAATATAAAAACAGCAAGGTAACTAATGATAAAAGTGAGCGTGAACGGTATTGCAATGCTAGGAAACAAGGCGTAGGGTTAATACTTTCACTAGTGCAAGTTCTCTCAACAATAATAACATACTTGGATCATATAACTATCCATCAACATGCAACAAAGAGTCACTCCAAAGCCACTAATAGCGGAGAACAAACAAAGAGATTATGGTAGGGTACGAAACCACCTCAAAGTTATCCTTTTTGTTCTATCTATTCAAGAGTCCGTAGTAAAATAACATGAAGCTATTCTTTCCGTTCAATCTATCATAGAGTTCATACTAGAATAACACCTTAAGACACAAATCCACCAAAACCCTAGTGTCACCTAGATACTCCATTATAACCTCAAGTATCCGTGGGCACGATTATATGATATGCATCACACAATCTCAGATTCATCTATTCAACAAACACAAAGTACTTCAAAGAGTGACCCAAAGTTTCTACCAGAGAGTCAAGACGAAAACGTGTGCCAACCCCTATGCATAGATTCATTCAACCCGCAAGTTGATCCAAAACATCCATCAAGTAGATCACGCGAATATCCCATTGTCACCACAGATAAGCATGACAAGACATACATCAAGTGTTCTCAAATCCTTAAAGACTCAATCCGATAAGATAACTTCAAAGGGAAAACTCTGTTCATCACAAGAGAGTAGAGGGGGAGAAACATCATAAGATCCAACTATAATAGCAAAGCTCGCGATACATCAAGATTGTTCCATGGAGAGAACACGAGAGAGAGATAGATCAAACACATAGCTACTAGTACATACCCTCAGCCCCGAGGGTGAACTACTCCCTCCTCGTCATGGAGAGCACCGGGATGATGAAGATGGCCACCGGTGAGGGATTCCCCCTCTGGTAGGGTGCCAGAACGGGCTCCCGAGAGGTTTTTGGTGGCTACAGAGGCTTGCGGTGGCGGAGCTCATAATCTATTGTTCGCTTCGATGTTTTTAGGGTATATGCGAATATATAGGCGAAAGAAGTCGGTCGGAAGAAGATAGAGAAAACATGAGTGTCATCCCCTATGCCTCAGCCATAGGTTCTATTATGTATGCCATGTTGTGTACCAGACTGATGTGAACCTTGCCGTAAGTTTGGTAGGGAGGTACCAAAGTAATCCCGGCATGGAACACTGGACATCGGTCAAGAATATCTTGAAATACCTGAAAAGGACTAAGGATATGTTTCTCATTTATGGAGGTGACGAAGAGCTCGTCATAAAGGATTACGTTGATGCCAGCTTCGACACAGATCTGGATGACTCCAAGTCACAAACCGGATACGTGTACATTTTGAATGGTGATGTCTACTACCCAACCTTCTTCTTGTAGATGTTGTTGGGCCTCCAAGTGCAGAGGTTTGTAGGACAGTAGAAAATTTCCTTCAAGAGGATGACCTAAGGTTTATCAATCCGTGGGAGGTGTAGGATGAAGATGGTCTCTCTTAAACAACCCTGCAACCAAATAACAAAGAGTCTCTTGTGTCCCCAACACACCCAATACAATGGTAAATTGTATAGGTGCGCTAGTTCGGCGAAGAGATGGTGATACAAGTGCAACATGGATGGTAAATATAGGTTTTTGTAATCTGAAAAATATGAAAACAACAAGGTAACTAATGATAAAAGTGAGCACAAACGATATTGCAATGCTAGGAAACAAGGCCTAGGGTTCATACTTTCACTAGTGCAAGTTCTCTGAACAATAATATCATAATTGGATCATATAACTATCCCTCAACATGCAACAAAGAGTCACTCCAAACTCACTAATAGCGGAGAAAAACGAATAGATTATGGTAGGGTACGAAACCACCTCAAAGTTATTCTTTCTGATCGATCTATCATAGAGTTCATACTAGAATAACACCTTAAGACACAAATCAACCAAAACCCTAATGTCACCTAGATACTCCAATGTAACCTCAAGTATCGGTGGGCATGATTATACGATATGCATCACACAATCTCAGATTCATCTATTCAAACCAACACAAAGTACTTCAAAGAGTGCCCCAAAGTTTCTACCGGAGAGTCAAGACGAAAACATGTGCCAACCCCTATGCATAGATTCATTGAACACGCAAGTTGACCACCAAAACATACATCAAGTAGATCATCTGAATATCCCATTGTCACCATAGATAAGCACAGCAAGACATACATCAAGTGTTCTCAAATCCTTAAAGACTCAATCCGACAAGATAACTTCAAAGGGAAAACTCAATCCATTACAAGAGAGTAGAGGGGGAGAAACGTCATAAGATCCAACTATAATAGCAAAGCTCCCGATAGATCAGGATCGTATCACCTCAAGAACACGAGAGAGAGAGAGATCAAACACATAGCTACTGGTACATACCCTCAGCCCCGAGGGTGAACTACCACTACAAAAAAATACACTTCCGTGATGATACGTGTTTGTCACAGTAGGTCGCGTTTTTTCATGCATGTACATCCATGACGATTTATGACACAATCAAGATAGTCATACATGTGTTGTTGTAGAAGTGTTCACATTACCAAAATTATCATCACGGAAGTGTGAAAGGACATGCGGTGTCCCCATGTGTGGTTTTGGTAGTTGATGACACTCTCTATGGACTAATGGTTGCATTGAATTATATTTGAAGGATTTTTCCATAGGCTCTTCTTGAAGTCCATGTGTTGGTTTTAAGGAGTTTATATGTGGACCAAGGTGCTATTAAGGAATTATCGAAAGATTGGTTATGTTTATTGCAAGCATGTCTTGAATAAGAAGATTGTGTGATCATTCATGTTTGCCTTCAATACATCATGTAAATGAAGAGAGTTAGAAAGATTCAAGGTTGATCAAGACTAAGTCAAGAGTGAGTCAAGTTGATCAACTCACAAAGCGTAGAAGATGTACCGAGAGGTATCAAGTGATCCCATGGTATGGTAAGCATTGTCCATTGCACTTTGGGTACTAACCCATGGTCTATGTGAGAGTTCTATGTGGGGTTAGGTACGTGTCCATGGGCTTGCATCAAGGGGAAGATATCATACAACCCATGGAAAGGATAACATCAAGTGGTGATCGTCATCAAGATTGCTGTGTGCAAGTTTAAGTGGAGCATCATGAAGAGATCAAATACTTGAAGCTTGCCATCCATTTTGGTGTCAATGGACTTGTGAAGATGTGCTGAAGAGTGTCTCTCCCATAGTGGAGTATGGGGGAGCAATCATCTAGTCTTCATCTACCCAACGCGATCAAGAAAGGTGGTCCATCTTGGGGAGGAGAAGTTCGTCATCATCTAGCTCAAGTGGACCTTGTGCAAGGCAAAGTTTTTCCCTTGATAGGTTTTCTATTTTACCGGTCTCATGGTGGTAGTTGGGAGACCGGGTTATAGGATCGTTTGCCATACTATCAAGGGGGGCTCTCAAGTTGGTAGCTTGATCGTATCGTTAGTAGAGAGCTCAAACCATTGCATCCTTGCCTCATGTTTCTTCGTTCTTGTTTGGTTCTCTTTGTGAGTCTTAGAGCTATGGTCATATTGATGACAAGCTTGAGTTCATCGAAAACGGAGTTCGCATGCATCTTCTATGATGTTTTCGGTGTTGGAGCTTTTACCGGTCTTATCCAAGGAAGGGTTCTCACCTTTTTCTTATGGGACTTTTTCTCATTTGCTTCTTATTGATATTTCTATCAATACTATGTTAGCCCATGTAGTTAGCTTTCTAACAAACTTGGTTTCGTTGAATTTGGAGTCCGTTTACAAAAGTTGTGGCTGTTTTGGTAAAGGCTGCAGCGGTCCTACCGCGACTAGAGCGGATACAAATTTTTACTACCGCTACAGAGCGGTACTACCGGGGCTCCTGAGCGGTAGTACCGCTCCAGAGCTGTACTACCATGGCTCCTGAGCGGTAGTACCACTTCGGACCAAAAATCTCGTGTTTTGCTCAGCGGAGGTAGGCACGGAAGTATTTTTTTAGTACCGCTCCTTGGAGTGGCAGTACCGCTCTGTGCGGGCTGTGAGCATAACGGTTGGATTTTCGCCCACCTATAAAAAGGGGGGGTCTTCTTCCCCATTGAACCTTATCCTTTGAGCTCATGTTCTTCCCCCATTGTTGACCTTCTTCGAGCTTGCTAACTCTCAATCCCTCCATGGATTCTTGCTAGTTTTTGAGGGAAAAGAGAGAGGAGATCTAGATCCACATTTCCACCAATCACTTTCTCCTCTATGTGAGGGGAACCCATTGGATCTAGATCTTGGAGTTCTTGGTGTTCTCCTTCTTGTGCTTCCTCTCATCTTCCTCCCTAGCATCAGTTGCTTCGGTGGGATTTGAGAGAGAAGGACTTGGGCACTCCATGTGCCCTTGCCATTGCATTTGGTGCATCAGTTTGAGTTCTCCACGTGATACGTGGAAGTCACAAGTTGAGAAGCTTATTACTCTTGGGTGCTTGGTACCCTTGAGCTGTTTACTCTTGGGTGTTTGGACACCCTAGAGCTTGTTCCTCTTGGGTGCCTTGGCGCCCTAGACAGTTGGTGTTGTTCGGAGCTCAATCATTGTGGTGTAAAGCTCCGGGCAAGCGTCGAGGTCTCCAATTAGGTTGTGGAGATCGCCCCGAGCAATTTGACGGGTATGGGTGACCGCCCCCAAGCACTACAAAAAAATACACTTCCGTGATGATACGTGTTTGTCACAGTAGGTCGCGTTTTTTGTCATGCATGTACATCCATGACGATTTTATGACAGAATCAAGATAGTCATACCTGTGCTGTCGTAGAAGTGTTCCATGACATTACCAAAATTATCATCACGGAAGTGTCAATTTCAATGATGATAAATCGTGCGTCACAGAAGTGCTTTCGTCAAGGGTGACCAACATGTGGCATCCACCGTAACGGAACGCCGTTAAGCTGTCGGGTCGGGTTTTGGATCCAATAACCCGTTAACAGCCCCGGCCAATGGGAAATTTCCACGTGTAAAATTCTTATTGGCCGGACGAAACACATGTCAGCTCATCAGTGGGTCAGATAGGCGCCTATGATATGTCGACACATGCCACGGTCCAGCACTAGCCCATTTAGCTTACAAAGCCGGCCCGTTTGACTTGGTCAAAAGTTAACGGGCTGGCCCATGAAAAGCCTGTTAACGGTCTCTTCGCAAATAGCCCATTTTACGGCCCGTTAACTCACGACCTGTTAGGCCCTAAAGGAAATCGGCCCAACAACATCATGTGGGCCGTCGAATATAACACCAGCCCATTTCACTTTCGGCCCATGTATGGCCCACGACGTCTTTCGGCCCATATGAGGCCTTCGTATCTTTCGGCCCTTTAAAGGCTACGGTGACTCTAGCCCATAATGAACAGTAATTTTCTTTGTACCCGTTAACGGCCTATGATTTACATGGGCCGTTTCCAGCCCATGTTAGCTTTCGGCCTATTGACGGCCCATACATTCTTGGGCTCCTTTTCGGCCCTCGATTACTTCAGGCCCGTTACTGGCCTGTTCCCCTAATGGGCCAAATTCGGCCCATGGCAAGAGTCGGCCCATTACTGGCATGTTCCCCTAATGGGCCAAATTCGGCCCATGGCAAGAGTCGGCCCGTTACTGGCTTGTTACCCTAATGGGCAAAATTCGGCCCATGGCAAGAGTCGGCCCGTTTCTGGCCTGTTAACCCGTTGCACCGTTTCCAGCCCGTCCTATGTTCTGGCCCATTAACGACCGGTTATGCCTGTGACAGAATTAAGCCTTTGCAGTCCTATGGCCTGTTAACGGCCTGTTACCGTGCTGGGACGATACCAATTATGCCTGATTACGGCCCATGTAGACCCATTTATCCGACAGCCCGAGGCCCACCGATTACAGGCCCATTTATCGACGGCCCGAGGACCACCGATTATAGGCACATTTATCGATGGCCCGTAGGAGACCCATGGATCCTACGGCCCGTATATGGCCCATGGTAGTTGCGGCCACTAGCAAACCAGGGAAAAAGAATACTAGGAAATAAATAAGGTCGAAACTAACGCTAGGCTATTAAGGCGATTGCACAGATTACATCCACTCGGCATCAAAGATCGCCACCATGGCAAATATAGGGAACACCCTACACTATACAAAAATGGCTTGTTGTTTTCTTCAGCCGGTGGTTGCACGTTAAGAATAAATTTTGTATCGCACCAAAACAAATTACAACTATATAACAAAAGGAAGGTTGGCATAAAACTTAACAGTCTAGCAGATAAATGCACCACCAGAAGTTCAGAAGCTCTGTTCATTTGACCTGACTGTTACGTTTTTATGTTGTATTGTCCGATGGAGCACCATAAGCCTCGCCTTCATTTCCCCTAGGCTCCTGAACAACATAGCAAATGTCTGATAGTCTGGTTTCAAAACCATGCATATCTTGACGACATTGAGCAATGTTTCTCCTTGTTTCACAAAGGGCCTCTGTTAGGGAATGGACTTGTGTCTGGAGCACAGATACAACATTGCTTTGAGCTTGCATATCTTGATCATGAGGCAGTTTGGACGATATTGCCTTAACAACCAACCCAGTATTACGCAAGAACGTGCTTTTGGCACTGTTAGTGGACAGGTACTGACCCACTGCAGCAAGAGCCGACATTGCGGTTATAGTTGCCTCACCACCTTTAGAAGGTGGTGGTTCCACCATTTTTTCCATAGCTCGCTGAAAAGTTGAGGTTTTACATTAGTAGTACCAGAGCAGAAGATATTAGGGAGGCAGCAAAACCAAACAAAATAGCTTTGGTCTATATACAGAACTTATTCTGGTGAACCCATGTAAAATATTAGTTGTATTTTATTGCAAAGTACATAATAAAACCAGGTTCCAAACATATGACCATGTACCATCGCTAATGTATTGTCTATTTCTTCACATTGTATTGAGGGCTAACGATAAAGAGACAAAATTTATAATACGGTAAGCATAGTATGACATCATTCATATCACAAAACAACTGAGAACAGACAAACATGCAATTATAATGTTGTGTGGGCAAGTCCAGCACGGAACTAGATTACGGGTCAAGATCAAAGGAACATCACTCCTCTCTTTTAAAACTTGTAAGGTGCAATGATACGCTAAGACAATTGTGTATAAAATTGAAAAGAGTAATAGACATTGGCTGCAAACCATGCAATTCAAGGCACAAGTCAGAGTAAGTAGTAGTTAAAAGGCATGAGGATTAAGGACTTACAGCAACGGCTTTGACTGGTGTAGTCATGCCCTTCTTCTTGCTGGTGTGACAGTCCTTGAAGATTTCCACAACATTTGGTTTAGGTACTTTTTGGTCCTTGCAGGCTTTCCTCTGCATTTCGAACAAGTCAATATAGATCTGATAATATGGTACAACAAAAAGAGTGAAACAACAGCTAATTACAAGAGCCTCGCAGTCTGCAATATAGCTATGAGATCCTGTCGTCTGTTGGAATTTCACTTTCGTATGGTTGGCCTTGTTCTTTGAACAGTTCACCTACAAGAAGATAGATTTGTGTGGCACATGTGATCTGATCACATATATATAATGTACCTGATACTTCAGATCAGATCAGTGTTTAACAAGGCCCCTCCAGTCTTCATCCGATATATTTTCCACTGGAGATGTTTGGGAAAGTTCACTGTTAGCCTTGCCTTCAAAGTGAGTTTTCCTCAAGTTATACCGATACTGTCGCAGAGCAGACTTGAAAACATGGGTGCAAGCTTGTCTGGTTGCATCATCTTGGCTATCCAACTTGAACCTCATCCGTTTAAAATTATGGGAGTCTCATTATCAACAACCTAGAAAGTATGGGACAGAGCAAGATGATATTACTAGTTTCCATACATAACCATACTTACAGATAAATGGTCGAGGAAGGTGTTGAACTGGGTTTCGTCTTTGTCATTCCTGTACTGAATCCATGTTGGGAGGATACATACATGACACCTAACAGCAACCGCTGCCTCTGATACTAACTTGGCTGACTCTGTAGCATCACATGGCCTTTTTAAACCTGCCTCAAAACGGATCCCCATTCTTCCTCCTCTAGATTTAGTTAACCTATCAAGCATTATCCCTGATGTTTGTTTCCTCTTGCGCCTAGGTGCTAGTCCAACAACGAACATAGGAAGTGTTAGTGTACATCAAACTGTGAGACTACATATAAAGAAGCATGCAACTGTAACTTGACTCCAGCAACTATCTTCTTGCTGTTTAAGCTCACAAGGTTCATCTGATATTACCAACTCGTCTTGTGTCAAGAGTGCTTGGGAAGTAGTGTCAGGTGGCAAGGGAGCTTGGGAACGTGCTGCTATCTCAGTTGACGCACGAGTAAGTCGTGCAGCTGGTAGTATTGTGGTAGGTGTTGCAAGAACTAGGGCTGTCTCTGCTTGTTTGGTGGTAGCTATTTGTTTCTGTTTGGCCTTTTTTGCACCTCGTGTAGCATGGGATGCCGTGTTTGTAGAATTTTCCGCTGGACTTTGACCTTCTATTGCACCATCAGTACCAGCAGAATCTGCAGGATTCATCCGCTTCTCATTCCCTACCATTCTATGTTTCTTCCTCTTTCTCTGTGCCATGTTAAGTCAAGCCGACAAGAAAAACGAATAACAATTTAGTTCTTCAGAACAAATTGATCCGTGATGCAGATGAACAGAACTTTGATGTTAGACAACCACATGATAGGAGGATGTAATATGTATGAGAAACAGGATGGAAGAGATAACCAGAACTATGATGTGTAAACTAAGAAGAAGACATTTCACCAAATTAGAAGCAATGCAATGGAAGGTAGACACCATATGAAAGATGCTACCAATATCGCTCTGCCAAGTTAACAATGTCTCATCATAAATGGCATTTAAACAAATGTGAAGCAGTACAAGAAATAAATCATATGCAAGATGCAAACAACATCACACTACCATGTTAGTGGTCTCTCGTCATTAGTGCCATTGCATATTCACAGCATTGCATATTCACAGCTTATGATGTATAAACTAAAGAGAAGGCATTTCAACAAATTAGAAGCAATGAAAGCTAGACACCATATGAAAGATGCAACGAATATCACTCTATCAAGTTAAAACTGTCTCGTCATAAGTGCCATTTCAACAAATTAGTAGTACAAGCTAGAAAATAATGTGAGATGTAACCTATATCACACTCCGAAGTCAAACATGTCTTATGATAAGTGATTGTTGCAGGTTACACAACAGTAGTAATTTGATGTAAGAACAGGGTGTGATAGACAGATATTGTATGTTCTAGAAACAGGAACACGTGTCTTATTCAAGTATAATGTGTAAAGTAAGCAGATGGAATTCAACAAAATTAGAAGCAATACAAGCTAGACATCACACATAACCTGCAACCACATATAACAATGCCAAGTTAGAGGGAGCACCGGTGATGCTGCACTAGGGGAGACGTGCTCATCATAAACACAACTTTGTTGAGTGTCTATGCATGTGTTGTCTTGGAAATCATCTTGGGGGTGTGGAGAAGTAGAAACTATAGAGGCCCTCCGTTCGGAAGGAGCACCTTTATCCGCTGCCTTGCTGACTTCCTTCTGCTTTATTGATTTTGAATTGTCAAGTAAAACCGACAAGAAAACGCAATAAAATTCTCTCTTCAGAACTCATTCATGCATTATACTGACAATCACTACTTTGATGTAAGGCAAACACATGATACCAGGATGGAATATGTATGAAAAATAGGACGGCATGGCATGTTCACAACTGTTTGTGTAAACTAAGCAGAAACCATTCCAGCAAATAAGAAGCAATGCAAGCTAGACACCACATGAAAGATGCAACCAATATGACTCTGCCAAGTTAAAAGCATCCCATCATAAATGGAATTTCAACAAATTAGAAGCAGCGCATGCTATAAATCATATGAAAGATCCAACTAATATCGCACTGCATATACTAAAGGTGTCTCGTCATTTTGATTGATGCGGGATACAAAAAAAAACAATAGTTTTATGTAAGGACATGCTTAATAGACAGATGTACTATGTACTAAATACAGGAAGGCATGTCACATTAACAGGTATAATGTATAAGCTAAGCAGACTAGCACATGCAGTTTTACCATATTGGAAGAATTACAATCTAGACACCATATGCAACATGCAACCACATATCACGCTGCCAAGTTAGAGCAAGCACCTGCAATGCTAGTCTAGGGGAAATGCTGTAATCAACTACAGAGCTACGTTCACTATCTTCATCTAGCATTTCTGTTTCTTGAGAATCATGTTGGGAGGTTGACGCTGCATTCTTTAAATGAGGAATTTTAAAGTATGACAATTTTTTTTCCAAACATACACTACTAGGGAAAATGCTATACACAGAGGTATAGCAGTAGCGTTGGTCAAAACTCGGCGCTAGCGCTACTTAGTAGTAGTGCTTGTTGCAAAACCACTCTACAACCATTATTTTAGCAGTAGCGCGTCTTCACAGAAAAGTGCTACTACTAAAATTTCCTCACTAGTGCCGGTAGGCTAGGAATAGTAGTAGCGGTTCTCCCAGAAGCACGCTATTGCTAAAAACATTGTAGCAGCGCGTTTCTGCTGTAGAGCGCTACTGCTATGTAAAAGAAAATAAATAGAAAAATAAGTAGAAAAGTAAATGAAAATGAAAGAAATAGCAAAAGGAGAAATGAAAAAAAGAAAATGTAAAGAAAACAAAAGAAAAAGAAAAAGAAAACACAAAGGGATAGCTGTAGCGCGTTTCTCTGGAACACGCTATCGCTACCTTAGCTATAGCGCGTTTCGGCAAAACGCGCTACTGCTAGTTTGACTCAAATCCCGGCTGCCCGGGCTCAAAATTTCGCTAAGTCCTTTCCCCCCCTCTCTACTCCCCCCTGT